>NC_057400.1:31372987-31529709 GCF_019320065.1 Cervus canadensis | reverse complement strand
TCAGGAGTTTTCTGGTGTTCTCAGGTTTGGGGCTTAGGTCTCCTGTCTCTGGATTTCAGTTTTATTCTTCCAGTAGTCTCAAGACTTCTCCAGCTATACAGCACTGATAATAAAACTTCTAGGTTAATGGTGAAAAGATTCTCCACCATGAGGGACACCCAGAGTGGTTCACAGAGTTACATGAAAAAGAGGAGAGGGAGGAGGGAGATAGAGATGAGCATGAGGAGAAAAAGGGGGACTCAAGAGGAGAGAGACAGATCTACGCACTGGTCTGTTCCAGAGTGTTCTCTGTAGCCCAGTCACCTACAAAGATTCACAGAATTGGATGGGGAAGAGAAGGGGAAAGAAGGAAATAGAGGTGTTCTGAGGTAGAAAACAGAGAGTCAAGATTGGGAGAGAATAATCTTTGGTTTAAAAATAGGGCTTCTCTTCTTTTTTTTTTGTAAGGTTATAGTGTATTGAAAATGAAAATTAAGGAGTAGTAGAGGAGTACTAGAGGACTTTAAAAGAAATAAGAGAAAAAGAAAAATAGAAAATAGAAGAGAAAAAGGAAAGAAAAAAAAGAAAAAAAAAAGAAAGAAAAAGAAAAAAAGAAAAAAAAAATTTTTTTTTCCCCCTAATTAAAAAATCATAAAAGTCTGTGGAAATGAAAGTTAAGGAGTAA
Source organism: Cervus canadensis (assembly GCF_019320065.1). NCBI lineage: Eukaryota > Metazoa > Chordata > Mammalia > Artiodactyla > Cervidae > Cervus > Cervus canadensis. Next base: position 31,529,045 of record NC_057400.1, on the reverse strand, counting down.
TGGGGGAGTAATAGGGGATTTTAAAGGAAAATAAAAGAGAAGAAAGAAAAAAGAAAAAAAAGAAAAAAGAAAAAAAATAAAAAAAAAAGAGAAAAAAGTAAAATTATATCTAGGAGTTTCTCTGGAGCTGTTGCGGTCGGTGTGGGTTCGTCTCAGTTTCAGATAGTTCCTCGTTCCAGCTTACGCTTCTCGATATCTACAGGCCCCTCCGGTGTAGTCGGTGTTTCCTACAGGGATTTTAATCTGTTGCACCAGTCCCTTCTGAAGCGGTTCCCTTTGTTTATTTGGCTTCTGTTTGCCGGTCTCTTCAGAGCCTCTATTTCCGCCCTGACACCAGTGCGGGCGGAAGGTGGACTCTTAGTCAGGTAGCCTAGTTCCATAGCGTACTTGGGGCAGGAGGGGCTTGCGCCGCGGGGATGGGCTGGGGCTGCCGGAGGGGCTGACGCTGCTTTCTCCGTCTGTGCTGCTCAGGCTCCCGGCTGTTCTATATGGAGCGCGCCCCGCGCTGTGCGAGGTTCCAGCCCTCGGGTGTTCCACAAAAGCGCGGAAGGAAAAGCTGCGCCTGCTCTCTGTGCCTTCCCCGTCAGAGCGGTCCAGGCAGCCAGGGGCTTGGTGGGCGCACTCTCCCCAGGTGTGGCGCGCCCACTCCCTTCCGCGGACCCAGTCTCAGTTTCCGCTGGCGCCAGTCGGGCGCGCGCGCCTTCCGCCCTCCGCGTCCCCAGCCCCAGTCCCCGCCCGCGCCGGTCGGGTGCCTGCGCCCTGTGTCTCGCCGCGACCTTCCCCTCCCCCCTGCCTCCTGCCTCCGGCGGGGCTGGGCCGGTCCGCAGCCTGCGAGCTCCTCTCTGGACCCTCTCCGTCTCTTTGTTCTGCGAACGGCCGGCAGTGTGTTCGGGCCGGTTAATTTACTCTCTCTCTTTTGGTCTCCCACAGTTCAAGTTGGAAACTCACAGAAGTTCCCTCCGATTGTCCTCAGGGCACTCGGCCCGGACCCTACCCCAAGCAATGCCGCCTAAGAGCTCCCGGGACGGATCTCCGTCCTTAGCTCTTTTGTCTCACTCTTTATCTTTTATATTTTGTCCTACCTCCTTTCGAAGACAATGGGCTGCTTTTCTGGGCGCCTGATGACCTCAGCTAGCGATCCGAATTTGTTTTGCGAAGTTTGCTCTGCATTCAGTTATTCTTTTGATGAATTTGTAGGAGAGAAAGTGGTCTCCCCGTCCTACTCCTCCGCCATCTCGGCTCCTCTCCCTGAAATTGCTTTTAAAAGACAGCACAAGTAAGTTGTTTACTACAGTGCCTGGCTTAGGAATGTAATGTGGTTTTTTTCTTTATTCTTCCTTCTTTCCCCCTTTCCCCTCCCTTAGCATTAAGAGAAACCTCATTATTGGAGAATAGTTTCTGTGATGATAGTCTATTGTAATTCTTCTTAGATTACTCACATATTGTGACTTAAGAAGACTTTAACAATAAACACTGAAATCTGAATAATTGCTGATATCCTCCACTAAAGGAAGACAGTGGGCAAACAGGAATGGTGCCCATTTTCCCTTGCCCTCCTGACGGTAGTGGTCCATAGGGGTTCACAGGGTTTTTGATGGTGTTAAAGATTTCTTATTCTAGAACTGTACCACGGCTAATGCTGAACCCTGACTTTGAGTTGTTTCGGTCATTCCGTCAGGAAAATTTTAAAAGAATTTAGTTTGGTTTCAAAATGTATACAGATCCAGTAGCAGCCCCACACCCATCTATAGAGGACTTCAGTTTATTTTTATACACTCTGCATTTAGTTTATTTTTATTTAAAATTTTTTTATTCCTCACTGCAGATGTTTGTATTACCAAGATGTTCCTACTAGAGAAGGTTGGTGTGATCCCTTAGAGAAAAAGATGTTTCTCCCAGCCAAGTACCTACATAGCTAGAGTCATAGCTAACTCCTAAAACAACTCTGTGATCTGGATACCGTTCATCCCATTTAACAGAAGTGACACCTAAAGGTTCAGAGGCTATGCATTTAGTTTTTAATTTTCAGAATAAAGCTAGTTTGTCCCAACTCATCTGGCTTACCGATTACATTAACAGAGAGAGTTTGTGTATGCGTGTGTCTGTGTTGAGAACATGTTGAGAACATGAACAGTGAGAACATGGACTTAACTTGAATAAGCTCAAGTATTTTCAATAACATGAACTGCCAAAATATTTCTCCAGATTTTGCTGATCGGTACAAAACTGTGTCTGACTCACTCTCACCATTTACACATCAACCGTGAGAATATCCAGAAGCAGAAACATAAACTTCGCAAAAGAATGTCTCCGGGACAGAGCAAAATACATGCCTTACCTTTCCAAAGCAAATAGAGCAAGTAAGGTTAATTAATTACAATCAGAACTCGAAGGAAAATGCTCAGCATGAATGTTTCTCAAACTTGACTACACATTGGAATTACCCAAAGTTTTACAAAATACTGATGCCTGGGTCCTGCTTCTTAACATTCTGATTGACGCTGTCTGGGGTGCAGCCTGGGCTTTAAGACTTTTAAAGACTCTCCAGAAGATTCTAACATGTAACCAAATTTGAGAACCACTATTCTATATCTATGCATCCAGAGTTAGCTTATCAAAAATCTTCTGTGAGTGGGGGAGGCAGCTTTAAAGGTGGATTCCTTAATGACAAGTCAGTTGCTTCTGAGTTGTGAACATAAATATTTCTCTCTTAAGATTACTGTATTATATAAAAAATTTGGAGATGCTGTGGGTAAATTATGTTTCCATTACAGAACCTATCATAGCAAAGGAGTAAGGGAAATAGAAGTTTATGTTGTTCTTGTGTGATATGTTCAGACATAGGCATAATGGTTCCACTGATCATAGGCACCACCTCCCCTCCCATCTTGTTGTCCTTCCGTCTTTAATAATGCTATTCCTCATGTTTGTCCAAAACAGCGGCTCAAACTTCAGTCAACACAGCAGGAAAGGGGAAGAAGCAAAGAATGAACTATTGAATGGCATGTCCTAGAAGTAGAATAGATGATTCCACTTCAGTTCAGTTCAGTTCAGTCACTCAGTCATGTCCAACTCTTTGCAACCCCATGAATCGCAGCACGCCAGGCCTCCCTGTCCATCACAAACCCCTGGAGTTTACTCAAACTCATGCCCATCTAGTTGGTGATGCCATCCAGCCATCTCATCCTCTGTCGTCCCCTTCTCCTCCTGCCCTCAATCCCTCCCAGCATCAGGGTCTTAGTCAACTCTTCGCATGAGGTGGCCAAAGTATTAGAGTTTCAGCTTCAACATCAGTCCTTCCAATGAACACCCAGGACTGATCTCCTTTAGGATGGACTGGTTGGATCTCCTTGCAGTCCAAGGGACTCTCAAGAGTTTTCTCCAACACCATAGTTCAAAAGCATCAAATTTTTGGTGCTCAGCTTTCTTCACAGTCCAACTCTCACATCCACACATGACCACTGGAAAAACCATAGCCTAGACTAGACGGACCTTTGTTGGCAAAGTAATGTCTCTGCTTTTTAATATGCTATCTAGGTTGGTCATAACTTTCCTTGCAAGGAGTAAGCGTCTTTTAATTTCATGGCTGCAATCACCATCTGCAGTGATTTTGGAGCCCCAAAAAATAAAGTCTGTCACTGTTTCCACTGTTTCCCCATCTATTTCCCATGAAGTGATGGGACCAGATGCCATGATCTTAGTTTTCTGAATGTTGAAGTTTAAGCCAACTTTTTCACTCTTCTCTTTCACTTTCATCAAGAGGCTTTTTAGTTCCTCTTCACTTTCTGCCATAAGGGTGGTGTTATCTGCATATCTGAGGTTATTGATATTTCTCCCAGCAATCTTGATTCCAGCTCGTGCTTGTTCCAGCCCAGCATTTCTCATGATGTAATCTGCATATAAGTTAAATAAGCAGGGTGACAATATACAGCCTTGACGTACTCCTTTTCCTATTTGGAACCAGTCTGTTGGTCCATGTCCAGTTCTAATTGTTGCTTCCTGACCTGCATATAGGTTTCTCAAGAGGTGGGTCAGGTGGTCTGGTATTCCCATCTCTTTCAGAATTTACACCCCTTTAATTCAGTAGTTCTTACTTAACTGGGTGTGGTTTTGCCCTTCACGTGATATTTGACAAAGTCTCAGGACATTTTTTGTTGTCACAACTTTGATAGGGCGCAGGTAGGGGTTCATGCATGCTCAGCTGTGGCTGACTCTTTGTGACCTAGTGGACTGTATACTGCCAGGCTCCTCTGTCCGTGGAATTTTCCAGGCAAGAATACTAGAGCATGTTGCCGTTTCCTACTCTAGGGGATTTTCCCAACCCAGGGACTGAGTCGTGTCTCTTGCATCTCCTGATTTGGCAGGCAGATTCTTTACCATTGCATCACTTGGGAATCCTGGAGGTACAGGACTACTGGTATCTAGTGGGTAGAGGTCAAGGATGCCACTTAACTTTGCACAGTGTCCAGGAGAGCCCCCACAGCAAAGAACTATCTGGCCCAAATTGTCAATGGAATTGATATTGAAAAACCCCACAGGCGTAGCCATAAGTTGATTTTATGGTTGTACCTAGCTACAGGAAGGTAGGAAACTGTAACCTATAATCAGAGAGGATATCCATCTATTAACAAATCAGGGATTCTGTTACTTGAAAAGGCAGAATGTACGTGGCCAGGGCATCTATTTCTCTGCATTATATTGTCCTATAACTTTCACCTCTGGCCAAAGAGGTTTGAGAGTTGAAGTCTTTTCCCTCATATCTGATCCATCATGCATCCAAAATGCAAACTCATGGCCACCATTAATGGGCAAATTTGTGAAGTAAAACCAACCATTTGCATAAATAGAAATGTAACTTTAATGAAGGCTTTTCTGGCTACTGTTCCTGAGAAGCTGGGGTTATACTATAATGACTTAATCTGTCATGCATATGTAAGAAGAGCCTGCTGGGCATTGACTACATCAGTGGTGGGTTACAAGAAGAGTTTCCAGGATATAATGTGCACTTTGCTTTTTTTTTTTCCTTTCCTCCTCTCTCCCCTTGGATAGAAATATCTCTTGAGGTAAAGCAGGGTTACCATCGATATCTACCTCCTCTGGTCCCTTCCAGGGCTTAATAGATACAGAGATAACAAAATAAAGCTAGACCTTCAAGTATATCCAATCCACCTCTCTGTTTAAAGGATGAGAAAAGCAGGCCCTGGAGACTGAGCTTCTGATCCTAGCACTTCTTCCAAGTAAATGTGTGATTTTAGGCGAGTTCCTTGCCATCTCTCAGCTCTTGTCCCATCTCTAAAGTGAAAGAATTGGAGTGGATAATGTCTTAGGTCCCTCCTAACTTTTTTTTTCAAAATTGAAGTATAGTTGATTTACAATATTGTGTCAGTTTCAGTGTACAGCAAAGTGATACAGTGTATATGTGTGTACATGTATTCTTTCTCAGATTCTTTTTCATTATAGTTTATTACTAGATACTGAATATAGTTCCCTGTGCTATAAAGTAAAACTTTGCTGTTTATCTATTTTATACATGGTAGTATGTGTCTGTTAATCCCATACTCTTCTAATTTATCCCTCACCCCCTTCTCCTTTGATAACCATAAGTATATTTTCTGTTTGTCTGTTTATATTTGTAAATAAGTTCATTTGTATTATGTTTTAGATTGCACATAAAAGAGATAGCATATAATAGCTGTCTTTGTGTGATTTATTAATCTCTAGATCCATCTATGTTGCTGAAAATAGGATCATTTCATTCTTCTTTATGGCTGAGTAATATTCCATTGTTTATAGGTACCACATCTTCTTTATCCATTTATCTGTTGATAGACACTAGGTTGCCTCCTTGTTTGGGTTATTGTAAACAGTGCTGCAATGAACATTGGGATGCGTGTATCTTTTTGAATTAGAGTTTTCATCTTTTCTGGAAATATGCCCAGGAGTGAGATTGCTGGATCATATGGTAACTCTATGTTTAGTATCTTAGGGAACTTCTATGCTTTTCTCCAGAGTGGCTGCACCAATTTCTAAGTTACAGAGAAGACTGGTTTTCCGGAATATTTTTTTCTGTACTTGATATCTTGTGAATGTAGGCTATGAACAGAGCCATGTTGTGCAATGACAGCATTGTACAGACTGCCTTTACTCCACACCCTTTCCAGCATTTATTATTTGTAGACTTTTCAACAGTGGCCATTCTGACTGGAGTGAGTTGATACCTCATTGTAGTTTTGATTTGCATTTCTCTAATATTAGTGATATTGAGTACCTTTTCAGTCCTCCTAACATTTAAATTATTTGGTTCCATGAAACTCTGATCTGAGAATTTCACCTAGACTTATAGAATGTGGAGTGAAGGAGCTGAGGCTGCTTTTCAAAGTTGAGCTGCCTCGTGGATTTTGAACTTTTGCTCTTATTCTCAGGTTTATGCTTGTGCTTGTTTAGATGTTTCAGTCGTGTCTGACTCTGCGACCCCATGGACTGCAGCCCACCAGCCCACCAGTCCATGAGATTCTCTGGGCAAGAATGTTGGAGTGGATTGTCATGCCTTCTTTCAGAGGATCTTCCCTACCCAGGGATCGAAACTGCATGTCCTGCGTCTCCTGCACTGCAGGCAGATTCTTGACCACTAAGCCACTGGGAAAGTCTGGGTTTATACTGGCTGTCAGTTAGCATGATGGAAACGTAAATATCCTGAGAGGCTAGACTTTCTATGGTGACAAGGTTTTGTTAAACAGTGCTAAAACTGGAGCATTCTAAAGATCTTTTTCAATTTTTTTCAACTCATTTTAATTCTAGGATAGTAACAATTCACAGATAATGAATGAAATCTGAACTTTGGAAGAAAAATCAATGAAATTCTATCTATGAAGCAATTATTCCTAAAGTCTATGTCTTTTTATAACGACTTAATACATAATTCAAATGAACTCTTTTTAATATCAAAGCAAAGTATAATATCTGATTTGGATTTATTATGGTTTAGAAAAATTAAAAGAAAGAATATCAAGACAGCATGCAGGAGATCACCATTAAGTTTTCCTCAGGTGGGGAAAAGTTTCCACATAGTTAACTTCTTTCATCTGATTAACATGCTTTAAGTGCAGCAAGTTTCATCTCCTAGGCCGGATGGCCTCACAAAAGAAAAAAAAAAAAATGCTCTTCTTTAGAAAGTTACAGAGAAGGCTAAGTTTCTGGAATATTTTTTTCTGGACTTGATATCTTGTGAATGTTGGCTGTGAACACAGCCATGTTGGGGCAATGACAACATTGTCCAGACTGCCTTCTCTCCTCATCTATGCATCTTCCTCCCAAGAGACAGGGGAGAGGACTCCCACTGCAGAGGAAATGGACTGTTCCAGCAACCAGTGCTGCCATTCAAATGTGACAGGGTGGCAGATGTGGAGAAAGTTGCCTTGGAGTTTCTATAACGTGTTGTTACTTCCCCAAATTGCTCTGTTTTCTGAGGACAAGCCAAGGGTCATGGCTTAATCTCCTCTGGAGGGGAAGCTGCCTAAAATAACTAATTTGAAATCCTACTGGTTTATATGTATTGGGCTTACTTTACAATATAGAATCCAGGGTAATTCTGGCTTTAATTGCATCACAATCTCAGTGTTCATGGAATGTTTTCAAACACGTCATGTTTTACTTCTCAAAGTACTGCTATATTTGTTTTTTTTTAATCCCCTAGACTTTAACCTTTAAAACAAGCTGACAAAAATGACAATAAATAGGAGTATTTTTTAACAGGTAGATAAAAATAGGCCCTAGTTCATATCAGAGAGTTTTGGTAAAGTTAGTAAATTTTTAAATAGCTCTCAGTATATCCAAATATTTTGAAAAGTGAGTTCTTTGGAAGTTGCCATAGCAGCAGGTATTTGAGGCTAGAAATATCTTTGAGATTATATGTTCTGTCAGTGTTGAAATTGTCTTATTATAGAAAATGTCACAGACTTTCAGTTAAACATTACTAAGTAACAGTCATGGCAGGTAAGAAAAATCTAAGGAAAGTTGTAGGGAAGGGAGCTATTCCCAATGCTTCTTTATTTAACTTAGCCTTCCTAGGCAATTTAAAAAGGGTGAAATGTGACCTCATGCATATTTCTTTCACTCAGAATAACTTCATTTCTTTGATAATGATATTCAACACATATCAATAACCAGGTGTAGATATCTGCCAAAGATGCAGATTGTCTTTTACATAATGTGTACAATTTCACTTGGCTAGTTTTGTAAACAGAAGATGATTACTTATTCAACAGAGATCAGACAAAGTGAAATAGCAGAAATGTTAGCCGTTACCTCTACGGTGACATCCAGGGGGTCTCCTTCAGGGTTGATTAACTTCACATAGAAATCTAAAACAATTATGACTACACATGCTGAAGAATGAAATGTTCCCATCAGGCAATGATTACAACCAGCGTCGAGAAAAATTTCAGCCAGGCAATCAGAAATCACCAATTATGCAGAGTATCTGCAAGAGATGATGCTAGCTCATAAAAGTACTGAAATGAATAACTGGATAAGATTTTTAAAGGAAGCAGATGGGCCCATTTTGGCTCCTGACAGATGACTTGCACAAACTATATGCACAGGTTCAAACAGATTATGACCCGTGGTAACAGCCAACTTACAATGTCACGTTCATTGTTATCTACATTCATTTGCAAAATGCTCTCCAACCGCAATGATGAAAAACAAAGCAGAGCAATGATTGAACAAATTGATTCTATTTCTTTTATACTTTGGCTGCCCAAATCCCCTTATTTTTTCCAAAAGCATGAATTTCTAATTTACATATCAATGAGCCACACAACAACTATTTGTTTGCCTGAGTGCTTTAGAGATGCATGTTTTTCTACCTCAATGGTACCCATTTTGTGTTTCCATCTTTAGGATTTATCCTGTTGGTCCTTCTCACTGAAAAAGCTCAATGGCTTTCTGCTAGCCCAGGGATTCAAGTTCGCAGATTTGGGGAAAGTTCTATAACACTGGAGCAAGAAGGGACTTTAGCTTTACTTGGTTCACATTTCCAAGTTTGAGATGTGAGATAGCTAAAGAATGTAGAATAAAATGCTTTGCCCATGTAACACAACTAGTTAGTGGCAAGGCCAAAATGAGAACTCAGGTGTCTGTTTCCATTATTTATTATTAAAGTACTCCAAAATGTAGGGGCATAAAACCACAAGGATATGTTTCTTGTGATTTTGTGAGTTGACTGGGGGTTTTCTGTTTGTATCTGAGCTCACTTGCATGTTTGCATTTAGCTGGAGGGTCATGTGGACAGAAAGGAACAAGATCTTTCTTCACTTGGCTAGCAGTTTAAGCTGCTGTGTCAGCTGGGACCCTTGGACTCTCTTCTCTGTGGCCGCATGTCCTCAGGGGATCTGAAACAGTTTTCTTACCTGGTGGTCTCAATGCTCCAAGAAAGCAGAAGCAAAAGTTGCAAGTCCTCTTTAAGATATAGGCCCAGAAATGTCAGTGTCACTCCTGTCCTATTCTATTGCTCACAATAGTGAGACCAGATAAAAGGAGAGATGTATTCGCTTCTTAATGAGAGGAACGGGCCAAATCATGTTGCACAGGACCATGGAAGCAATTGCCAGAGCCATCCTTGAAAACGCTCTTCCACATCAGTGTATCAGTTTCAATAGGTAAGCCCAGCATTTCTGTGTCAGCTCAGTCCTTTGTCATTCACATCACTGCTGCTTTCACCATGAATGGGTGTATCCTCATCTGTCCATAAACAGTTGGCTAGTATTTATCCTGCAGAGAAAACTTCCTCATCGTGATCCTTTGGCTTTAAAGTGAAAACTTTAAAAACATCCAGTAAAAACAACTAGTTTCTCTTTTAAAATTAACTTGATTTGAAACCTAATACATTTTACAAAGTAATAAAACCTTGAGAAATCCTTTTTCTGCTCTTAAGCAGAATCCTTAAAGTTTGATTAGTTTCCAACTGAAAGCTGTCAGGCTGAGCAAGAAGCTTATGTTCACAGTTTATGAGGGATGCCATTTGGAAACCTGAAAGTGGCAGATGTGATGGCCAACAGTGGAGGGTGGTGGTGAGGCTGGGGGCCGGGGGTCTCCAGCTGCTTTCTTGATGGGCTCTTTGTCAAAGTCTGTCTTCTAAGGAACGTGACTCCTTGCAAGTGGCTGTAGGTCTTAGAGTAAATATTTCATTAGTCATGATGGTTTTGAAAACTTAAAGCTGTGAAGGACACATTGGAATCTCTGTGATTTATGATAAAGCTGAAGGAAACTTGATCATTCCAGTCCTGCCATATGTAGCTGCGTGGAATGTGCAAATGAATTGAACTAGCAAACTCCACAGATTTTGTTTCATGATTAAAAAAAAAAAAAAGCCTGAAGTCAGATCAGCTAACAGGCAATTTGAAATAGGGACTTACCAAGGCAGCTGTTTTAGATGAAATTCCTTCCAAATGCTTCTCTCTCCCTTCCCCCTTCCATATATACATATATATATATATTTTTTTTTTTGCAAATTTCTTTTATATATATATATTTTGGAAGTTTCTCTTCCAGATTTTCTTGGTTCTGCATATCACTGATTAAAAAATGAAAACCTAGAATAGTCCTGTAGTTTCATATGTTACTCTTCTATCAGTTTTCTCTTAGAGGACAGACAATATGTCTTAGTTATCCTAGCATGTCCACTGAATCTTATGCCCCACACACATTAATTCCTTGTATAACACATATAAAGTATTTAGCACAAAAGTTCAGTAAAGTGAACAAATGTGCTTTTTAGTATATCATTAGATTTAATTATTACACTTCTCTAGAAAGTCAGAAGAAAGAGATTTTTTCTTCTGTAAAATGGGACATTAAATGACTCAAATTAAGTAAGTTGTGAAACTATACAGCAGTTATGTGGTTAAACCAGTTAGAACTCAAATCTCCTGACTTGTAGCTCTGTTATTTTTTATTGTACCATGTTGATATTCTGTAACAGGTATTTAATAAATATTCACTGGATGAGTGAATGAATGAACAAATGAACAAAACTTCTTGTTAATTATCTTTGTTACTGAACATTACAGTTTCATGAACAGAGCATATTTTATAATCTAAAATTTAGATTGGTGCATCCCTGTTCTAGAACGTAGTGATTCTTTAATTCTGATCCTTAGTGACTCATGAACAGGTCAGATTGGCCAAAGAGGAACTAAGTGATTCACAGGCAATAGTGAAGTCATTTGAACAAGACTAGTCCATGTTGATAGATGCTGAGAGGTGCTCAGACTCAGTGAGCTGAATTTTCTGCTCTCTGTAGCATAGATCCATATTCCATCATCCAAAATTCTTGGGAAAAAGTTTAAAATAGTTAATATTTTAGAAAGAAAATCCAATGCATATTCTGAAATATATGTAAATAAACATAGACATGAAGTACCACCACATAACAGATATCCTAATATTTCTGTCGTGAAATAAATATTGTTCCTTCATAGAATAAAGTCTGTTAATAGGCTCACATCAGATTTTGACACTCAATGAGCTTAGAGCCAAATTTACCAAAATATATACAGTTTCTGAGTTTTCAATTTGTGGACTTGAATTTTAGTGAGTATGCAGGTCATATATAAATAGACTTTCTTTTGAGAAAAAGAAGACTTTGAGTGACAAACATTTGTAAAGCAAACAAACACAGCAGTCTTCTCTCTGTTAATGGGGAAAAAAAGCAAGATTTCTTTTCTAAATGGAAGAGGTTGCTGTTGTTTAGTCGCCAAGTCGTATCCAACTCTTGTGACTCTGTGGACTCTAGCCCTCCAGGGTCCTTTGTCCATGCGATTTCTCAGGCAAGAATACTGGAGTGGGTTGCCATTTCCTTCTCCAGAAGATCTTTCTGACCCAGGGATCAAACCTGCAATTTCTGCACTGCAAGCGAATTCTTTACCACTTAGCCACCTGGGAAGAACAGATGGAAAAGAAACTTGTATGGTATTCATTTCTCTACTAAGTCCCTATCAAAAAACCCTATGCAGTATTCTGGGTAGGCGAATACCCATGTTAAAGCCTTTTAATGCTCATTTGAGGAAGCTCTGTTTCCAGAGAAATCTACATTTTATTTTTATAGCATGTCAACCAAATATCTTACCTGACACATCTCAAGTGAATAAACACAATTTTGAGCTAAGTTTTTCTCCATTTCTGAGCTCAGTAATCAAAGGCCCTATTAATAACCACTTCTTCCCTGACCCAAAGCTGTCATATTCCCTCAAGAGAGACCCAGTGCATAAAAGGATCGATGTAGAAGCAGTACAAATGCTGTAAGATCCTGTAGTATTCATCAGTTCAACCCTGAAGATGGGAGTGGGGATGAGAGGCTTAAAAGTAACTACTCCTCACAAATCCTACCTCTTGAAATCAGAACCCAGATTTCCTCCATGTCATTTTTGAAGTTGAAAGAGAGTTATTTTCTTAAATTGCATTTTATTTTTCTGGGAACATCTGCCCTGCTGGTTTCATCTTGTGTGTAAATGAGCTACAATAGCAACAATTTCTGTCATCCTTTTCACTGATCTGGAATCGAAGTTAACCAGACAGCCTCTTGAGAAAATGTGTGGTAGAAAGAACTGTAGATCCCACAAAACTGTGAGTCCTACACTGCTGTAGGTCAACCCAGAATCTTAGCAGAAGATATTATCTCCAACCACCAAAATGTCTCTTCATAAATCACTAATGTAAGAATGTTCTCCATGATATGTGCAGTTTCAGATAAAAGTGAGTATTTTTTAAAAATCAGTGTTTTTCAAAGAATTGAGCCTGGAGTGGTTATGAAATTAAATTGGATGGAGTGATGACATTAATAAGAAATCAAATAAAAAACAAAATGGCTGTTTATGTTTCTAGTTGTCTGAGATCTCAGGCTATGAGAGTTAGCAAAATGAGATTAAGTCACATGGGAAGGGAAGAAAAAAACCTATCAGTTATCTATTGCACCCCTAGCTTGAGCCAAGTACTAAATTTGTGCACGTGTATGTGCACGTGAGTGCTCCTGTTCCTCTTTTTACTGTTACAATAATTATATTGTGTGTACATGCTAAGTCATTTCAGTTGTGTCTGACTCTGCGATCTCATGGACCATAGCCCAGGAGGCTCCTCTGTCCATGGGATTCTCCAGGCAAGAAAAATGGAGTGGGTTGCCATGCCCTCCTCTAGGGGATCTTCCCTATCCAGGGATTGAATCCATGTCTCTTAGCCTCCTGCATTGGCAGGAAGGTTCTTTACTACTAGCACCACTGGGCAGCTCCATAATCTACTAATTCATCTTCCTCATTTCCATCCCTCTCTATACCTAGCAGCTACAGTGACTGGTTTACAAATGAAAATCAGATCATGTTGCTCACCTATTTGAAACTTTCCAGTGGCTTCCTATCTCACTTTGGAAATAAAAAAATCTTTTTTTTTTTTTCCCCAAAGAGTTTATGCTTTATTCTGCAGAGGATAATGAGCTGTGAAAGGGTGTAATCCCCAAAGTGTCACTGTTAGGTATATACAACATTCTTAACTTACACACAAGGCCCCACATGAACTGGCTTGGGTCTACCTTTGAAGCATTAGCAGGTGCCACCTATTCCCCTATTCAGCATGCTCTCAATATACTAGCCTTCTTCCAGCTCTTTGAACATATTTCTTTTTTGTGTCCAGGCCTTTGTACATGCTGTCTAAAACAACTTTATTCCAACTTTCTGGCCTTCAGATTTCAATGTAAACGTCAAACCTTCAGGGAAATTTCCCCAGGTTTCATAGACTTGATTTCTCATACTTTCTCATAAAACCTGTATTTTTCTTTGACATTGTTCCCTTCTATTTTTAGTTATATGATTCGTGGTGTGATTGTGAATTCCTTGTTTTCCCCACAAACTTCTAAGGTCTTTTAGACATGGAATTATCTCTACTTATTCCTTACTATATTCCCAGTGACTAGCAAATCTCCTGGAACATATAAACCATTCAATAAATACTTTAATAAAAGAGGTAGATGCCACTTTTATCACATGTACCTTCTCTTATGGAAGATTTGCTCACTAGTTAAGTGAGTCACTTGTCCGTGCTGGGTGGCCAGGTTCTCTGAGAGGCAGAATGAGGAGACATCTCTAATCAGTTGAGGTGAGAGGAGCATACTCAGGAAATGGACAAAGGCCTAGCTGAGGAGTGAGTGCGCCCGGTTCTCCTCCAGTCTCTCTCCTTCACCACTGAGTGGTTTTTCATAAATTATCTCTATGTTTATCACACTTCTCTGTAAAATGTGCTAATCATATCACTTCCACCTCTTTATAGAACTGTATCAGAAGTAAGGCAATGAAGGTTGTTAGAAACATGCTATGTAATTTAACTGTCCAGTAAATGTCTTATTTAATGTCATGTTCTTATATATGCTTCTAATCTAAATCAAGCTGTACTGAAGGGAAAAGCATCTAGCTTTCCAAATGCACCTCCAAAATTAAAAGAGAATTGTGATAAATGAATAATAGAAATCCTTGGATTATATTTTAACTCTCTAAAACTTAGAAGACAACATTAATCTGAAATTTCTGGATCTGAAAAGTGGTTCTTATTAGGAAAAAAATAGCTATACCCGAGTAATGATGTAGAAGTTGGCTGTATCGAATAAATTACCATATGCCTCAGTAAATAACTGCTTTGGACAAGACAGTTCTAACTGACAAAAGCAGATGTAGACAATAAAAAAATGATACTGGCTAGTTAACTTAGAAGCAGGTTTGATGCCCTTCCAGATTCAACAAAAATCTTAGACCAAAGTGAGGGTATCCAATAGTTTAAGGGATAGGAAAGAAGGAAGAAGATGGAAACAATTATTAATTCTTTGCTCTTTAAAGACTTGATGTATTTATTTTGGAGTCAGAGAAAGATTGGGATGCATATCATTTCAGATTGGACATTTTTGTTCACTGCCTATTCAACCATGGTTCAGTGCTAATTCATGAGAGAGAGAGGAGTTTGTGTGTGTGTGTGTGTGTATGTGTGTATGAGTGTGTTTTAAAAGGAGTGGTATGGTACTTCAAACAAACGGTTTTGCAGCCGCCAGCAGCTGTTCCTGATTTCTTTTAATAATCCATGACAAAAATATTGAGTGTATAATAATGCAAACAGCCAAACAATGAAATGAAAACAGGAAGAAGAAATCATTTGCTCTAACTCCTTCCATTTTATTTGAATACACTGAGTGGGTTGAGATGTTGAAATAACTGTTACTCTTTACGAGACTGTCAACACTGAAGGCACCAGTCGTGTGTGTGTGTGTGTGTGTGTGTGGAATTCATTTATCCATTTTTGGGTTGAAGAATGAGAAATCAACATGGTTACTTTTGTTTCTAGGAGATCTTTCAGTCTTGCTTGTTTGTCCTTTCTTCCTTCTCCTTTGTGTAGTTCTCTGATTCTTTCATTATGTAACTCAGCCAGACCTTGGGGAACCACTTCAGGTAAAAAGTATATAGATGAGTTAAAATACATATTATCTTAATAGCTAGTACCAGAATTCCCGTAAATTAGGAACTCTTTGTCAGGAAAAATAGTCAGTGGTGCCACCTACTTCCTTGTACACTATGCTCTGAACAGCCTAGCCTTCCTTGAACAGGCTGCTTTCTTTCTTACCTGAAGACTTTTACATGTGCCATTTGTTGGGACTAGAAGGTGAGGGGGCAGGAGGTAGCATGGGAAAAGAAAGATAGGTACAGATGGTTACATTAACAAATGAGTAGAGAACCGTGCACTTAAAATTTGTATTTTCATTTGCTGCGCAGTAATTTGCAATATCCCAGGTGGTGCTGGGGTAAAGATCTTGCTTGCCAATTCAGGAGACTAAGATATGTGGATTTGATCCCTGGGTTGAGACGATCTCCTGGAGGAGGGCATGGCAACCCATTCGCAGTATTCTTGCCTGGAGAATCCCATGGACAGAGGAGCCTGGCTGGCTGCAATCCATGCGGTCGTAAAGAGTTGGACATGACTGAAGCCACTTAGCATGCACGCATGTGCATTAATGTCCAAGGACTGCTGTAACAGCCACAAATTAGGAAGTCTAAAACAACATAAATTTATTCTTTAACAGTTCTGGAGGCCAGAGGTCTGAAATGCTGGTGTCGACAGGTTCACAGTCCCTCTGAGGTCTTGCCTTTTCCAGCTCCTGTTGACTCCAGGATTCCTTAGCTTGTGGACACATCACTCCAGTCTCACTGCTTTCTTCTCCTTTTCATGTCTCCTTGTCTTGTCTCTTTTATAAGGACACCTATATAGATTTAGAGCCTATCTGAATAATCCAAGATAATCTCATCTCAAAATCTTTATCACATCTGGAAAGACCCTTATTCCAAATAAGGTAATATTTAAAAATTTCAAGACTTCCCGGGAGGCTCAGTGATAAAGAATCTGCCCGCCAATGCAGGAGACATAGGAGATGCAGGAGATGCGGGTTCAATCCCTGGGTTGGGAAGATTCCCTGGAGTAGGAAATGATTACCCCCTCTGGTATTCTTGCCTGGGAATTCCATGGATAGAGGAGCCTGGCGGGCTATAGTCCATGGGGTTGCAAAGAGTTGGACATGACTGAGGCCTTACTCACTACAAATTCCAAGGAATAGGACTTTATAACTTTAGATTTCCATCATTCCATTAACCTCTTTAAGCTCACTTGCAGAGTGTTGAAAGAGGTCGTATCTAAACTCTTTGGTCGTGCTCAAATTGGAATTTTTGGTTTGTGTAGTCTTACAGTCTTCATTTTTTCATAATTAGTTTAGCAAATATGTTGAAACTTTATACACTTTTTAAAGAAACAACCCATGGATTTAGTTATTAATTTTATAACTTATGTAATTATTTTAATATACATTTTTGTATTTGTCTTATTAGTTAACTATTTCTGCTTTCGTTTGGCTTGTTTTGGGTTTTCTCCCTAACTTTTTTATTTGGATGGAGAAGGAAATGGCAACTGACTCCAGTATCCTTGCCTGGAGCATTCCATGGATGGAGGAGCCTGGCGGGCCCCGGCCCATGGGGTCACAAAGAGTTGGACATGACTGGGCAACTAACACTTTTTATTTGGATGTTTGATTCATCCATTTATCTTCTTCCTTAATGACTGACCTAAGATTTTTAGTGGTAGGTATTTTCTTCTAAGAACCACTTTAACAAAATTCATAGTTCTAATATATACTTGAACCGTTGATTCAAAAAATTTTTTAAAGGAGATCTTTTGATTTAGAGATGAAACTACTTTTTATTTGTTTTGTAATTTCTACATTAATTTCAGTACTATTATGTAGTTTTCAGAGACTATTGCCTCTGTTATGATGTGCTTTTATGAATTGATCATATTTTCTTTGTGGCCAAATTTTTGACTGTTTGTTGAGCACCATGGAAATATGTTCTGTGTTCAGTATTGAAAATCAAGTAGCGTTATCTTGTTAATTATGTTATTCAGGTCTTCTATATTCTTGTTTTTTTAAACTTGATCCATCTTGAATGATAGTAAATCAGAGTCTGTTTCTCATAATGTGATTCTTTTTATTTTTCTTTGGAGTTCCTGTACTATTTTCTTTATAATTATTAATGCTAGATTATTTGATACATGGATATTCATAACTGCTCAATATCATAAATTTCACCTCTTATCTAAGTTGACCATAGTTCTAATACCAGTGCTTTTTCCCTAAACTCGTTCTTTCTAATAGTAAGATTATGATGCCTGTTTTTTTACCTGTCTTCATTTTCTTCATGTGCATTTCCCCCTAATTTAATTTTCAACCATTCTGAGTCATTTGAAGTATCTATTATATAAAACATGTAACTGAGTTTTGGCTTTGTAACTTTAATAAAACATGTCTTCTTTTTAATAGGCACATCTATCCATTAATATATTTATTATTATGAAAATAATGTTTGATATTCTTGTTGTTCAGCCGCTTAGTTGTGCCCGACTGTTTGCAACCTCATGAACTGAAGCACGCCAGGCTTTCCTATCCTTCACCATCTCCCAGAGTTTGCTCAAACTCATGTCCATTGAGTCTGTGATGCTGTCCAACCATCTCATCCTCTGTCATCTCCTTCTCCTCCTGCCTTCAATCTTTCCCAATGTCAGAATCTTTTCCATTGAGTTGTCTCTTTGCATCAGGTGGTCAAAGTTTTGCAGCTTCAGTTTCAGCATCAGTCCTTCCAATGAATATTTAGGGTTGGTTTCCTGTAGGATTGACTGATATGATCTCCTTGTAGTCCAGGGGACCCTCAAGAGTCCTCTCCAGCACCACAGTTCAAAAGCATCAGTTCTTTGGTGCTCAACCTTCTTTATGATCTTAGTTTGATCTTACATTTGTGTATGTCATCATCTCTGTTTTCATTCTTACTTTGCATGATTTATAAAAGTTTATTTATTTATTTATTTATTATTTATAAAGTTTACATTTCCATTGCTATGTATATCTTTATTCTTGAAATTTGAAGGGCTTTAACGTTTGTTCTGTATGATTGCCAGTGTATAGGTTTATACAATGTCCTTGATCCTCTGTTCCTTTTGAAACTCCTGTAAATTCCCTCCTGTGAACAGTGACAGAATAGGTATTGTTCTCTTTCCTATCTCCTTCTCCTGTCACCATGCAATATTTGGATGACTTGTTCAGTTGCTAAGTTGTGTCTGACTCTTTGCAACCCCATGTACTGCAGCACACCAGGTTTCCCTGCCCTTCACTATTTCCTGGAATTTGTTCAAACTCGTGTCCAGACTATATGTCTTTAAATATTCTTCATCTTTTGTAACTTAGCCGTGCAGACTTAAATAATTTTGCTCACCCAAACTGCATGTGTTGAAGGTTGTCCCTGGGAGCTTTTCCAGCACCGCCCCCCCTCCATCCAACTTCTTTTTAGGCTCGGTAAATTTCCTTGATTTTGATAAAGGCTCTGAGGCAGAAGATCAAGAGCCTACACCCACCTGTCCACATGACTGCACCAGAGTTCAAGGTGAATCCAAGGATATGACTTGAGCACAAAAGTACCTGTTCTAGCATTTCCAGAAGAGTTGGTGTTAATTCCTGCAGTATTAGTTAGGCATAGATAGCATGCCTGAGCCTCAGGTTGCATCACCTTGTGGCACCAGTAAGTGTGGGAAAGGCTGTGAAAAAGGCTGATAGGTTCACACAGTCTAGCTTTCAGGCTTATCTTCTCTTTTGTGTTCTGAGCAACAGCTACTGTTGTTGCTATTCGTGTTCCCATGAGAACAAACACAGGCCATGTGACCTAAAAAGCAGCACTGTAGTGCCTGATGAGCAGGCTGCCTTTGAGACAGACACTAAAACTAAATCTTAACTAAGAAACATAGGGTCAAACACTATTATATTTGTGATGATCAAAGGAGTTGGTTAATTATGGCCTCACAAATCTGGCTTTTAAAAAATCATTAAAAAGTAGATTTCCCTGTGCTTTTTCCTGGCCTGAAATACATGAGATGAAACATCAATTTCTTAGATTGCTTAGATAGGTCTCTTATTCTAATTTGCAGTTATTAAGCTCATAGGCCCTTGGATATCACAACCTAGATTAAAATTCTGCCTACACCATATACGACCATGTGACCTTGGGCAAATTACTGAATGTTTCTATAACACAGTTTCTTCCTCTGTTTAATAGAAGCATTAAGGGCTACCTACTTCATAGGGTTGACAAGTAAATTGAATAAAATGATACATGTGAAGTGTTTGAGAACAGTGTCTGCCCCATAGTAAACACTATACAAGTATTATCTCTTATCATTATTATCACCATTATATCCCTCAGCTTGAGAATCCCTCTCTTGTGTGTGTCTGCAATGCTTTCTAAAACTGCTTACTTAGAATCACTTATACATTGCCTCTCTTACCTACTAGATTGCAGTTTCCATGAGAACAGGGACCCTATCCCAGCTCCTGGTAGTCAGAATGGAACATATATATGTATGCTCAATCACTCAATCATGCCCAACTGTCTGAGACCCTATGGACTGTAGTCAGCCAGGCTCTCTGTCCATGGGATTCTGCAGGCAAAAATACTGGAGTGGGTTGCCATTTCCTACTCTAGCCAGGGTGGAACATCATTCAGTTCAGTTCAGTCACTCAGTCATGTCCAACTCTTTGCGACCCCATGAATCGCAGCACGCCAGGCCTCCCTGTCCATCACCAACTCCCGGAGTTTACTCAAACTCATGCCCATCTAGTTGGTGATGCCATCCAGCCATCTCATCCTCTTTCGCCCCCTTCTCCTCCTGCCCCCAATCCCTCCCAGCATCAGGGTCTTTTCCAATGAGTCGACATAGAATGGCTCAATAAACAACTTTGTTGCATAAGTGACTGAATGAACCAATGAATCATCCAATCAGTACTGCTCATCTAGATCCCTTTACATGCCAATTTTCTGAAGTAAAGCATATATTTTGAACTCATTCACTCATTACAGAGAAGCGTTAATTTCTGGTTAAGCTTTGAACATATCTTTTCAAATTATATTTACCCGTTAGTGGAGAGATGTCAATCAGATGGATAGATCAATGCAACTTATAACTCTCCTCTTTTCCCTAATCACCAAATATTCATTGACCTAGATCTCCCAGATACCCTGTTTTTTTCATTGATTTATCCAGATGTAATGACCATTCAAAGGCTTTCCAGGTGGCACTGTGGTAAAGAATCTGCCTGCCAATGCAGGAGACACAAGAGACACAGGTTCAATCCCTGGGTCAGGAAGATTCCCTGGAGAAGGAAATGGCTCCAGTATTCTTACCTGGAAAATCCCATGGACAGAGGAGCCTGTGGACTACAGTCCATGAGGTCACAAAAATTTGGACACAGCTCAACACACACAATAACCATTCAGGGAAAATTTGGAGAGTCTTAGTTCTGTTCCCCATTCCCATCCTCCTCCTACTCTCTTAGAAACTAGTCGCCAATAAATTGACTGCTATATGTATATATGTGTGTGTATGTGTATATATATATATCCACATATCAAACTTCTCTGATAACTATTTATTTTAGGTATCTCCTACTCTTTTTTCAATTTTTCCAAAGCCAGAATTGGTAAACTTCAAAATGAATTCAGAGACATTGACCCAAAGAGTTTTGATTTCCAGGAAATTGAGATAATTTAGGAGTGCAAACACTGTGATGGAATTATCCTTTTGTAGAGGCTTGGGGTCTGGTCCAAGTACACTGAAATGCTCGGCATTCGAATAACACATTAAGGTTAACACTCATGGGCCACCTGCCTGCTACCACTGTGAAGAGGGGCAAGAGTGGACGGATAAGCACATTTAGCAAGCCCTAGCCGTGCCAAGTGCATCTTCTCACTTAATCCTCGCAACTATCCTATGACTCCTAAATGATAGATGGGAAGAAACAGAGTCAGAGAATGGAAGTTACTTGTTCGGAGTCTAGAGAAAAACAACAGCCGATCTTTGACCATTCTTTCCACTGTCATTGGCTCCTCCCTAGCCTCTTATCCTACTTAGTAAAGTAACAATGCTTTTCTCTTAACCAAGATCACATTTTTATGACTTTCATTATCATTTCTATTCAGAAGAATCATGTCTCTTATTTCTGACCTCTCTGTTGAACTCAAGACTTGCATCCCCACCCCCTAACTGGACATCCAACAAATGTGTGCCCAGGTTTGGACATGTTGATTTTAAGATTCTAGTCTAAGACCCATTTGCAGACTTTTAATGCATCTCTGTATTTGTTTGTTTGTCTTTCAGTGGATGTCAAGCTAATACCTCTAGGTCAACAAACTCAGTCTTGTTTTTCTTCCCTAGACTGATGAATATTATCACTCATCCACCCAAACTTAAAGCCTCACAATTATCTTTGTCTTTCTTTTTTCCTAAACACCCACATCTATTAGGTCACTAAATTTTGTGCATTCTATTCAACCATCTTCAGCCCCCTTTGTGTCGGTTCTTTGTTTCAGTTCAGCTCAGTTCAGTTGCTCAGTCGTGTCCAACTCTGTGACCCTGTGGACTGCAGCACGCCAGGCCTCCCTGTCCACTGCCAACTCCTGGAGTTTACTCAAACTTATGTCTATTGAGTCATTGATGCCATCCAGCCATCTCATCCTCTGTTGTCCCCTTCTCCTCCTGCCTTCAGTCTTTCCCAGCATCAGGGTCTTTTCAAATGAGTCAGTTCTTTGCATCAGGTAGCCAAAGTATTGGAGTTTCAGCTTCAGCATCAGTCCTTCCAATGAAAATTCAGGACTGATTTCTTTTAGGATGGACTGGTTGGATCTCCTTGCAGTCCAAGGGACTCTCAAGAGTCTTCTCCAACACCATAGTTCAAAAGCATCAATTCTTTGGTGCTCAGCTTTCTTTATAGTCCAACTCTCACATCCATACATGACCACTGGAAAAGCCAAAGCCTTGACTAGATGGACCTTTGTTGACAAAGTAATAGCTCTGCTTTTTAATATGCTGTCTAGATTGGTCATAACTTTTCTTCCAAGGAGCAAGTCTTAGTTTATCCTTACCTTTTGCTTGACCGTGACTCCTTCTTATAGTCCTCATCTGTCTATGTCTTTCTGCAAGTTCATTAACAGTGATACCAGAGTTATTTTTCTAATTCACAGATCTGATCTTTTTCTCATTTACCCCAGAACTTCTAGTTTCACTCCATTACTTATGGAATAGCAGTACAAATCCTGAGTAGGTGTTTTAGATGCTTCAGGGAATTAGCTCAGCTTACCTTTCTCATCACTCCTAACCTCAATTCACTACACTAGAGCTGTGCCAGACTAAGCCAGCAACCCTGATTCTCTGCTTTTTTACCTTTGCCAGTTATGTGCTCCTATGTTTGGGATGGCCTGCATTCCTGCTCCATCACACTCAGCACGAATCTATAATACCCTAACCCTCTCCCAGTCAGAAAGCATAGAAAAATATAACTATTTACATTTAAATGGACAAAAAAATTTTTTGAAGTAAAAATTCAGTTCTTCAGTCACACTAGAAATGTCTCAAGG
Organism: Cervus canadensis; assembly: GCF_019320065.1. Classification (NCBI taxonomy): domain Eukaryota; kingdom Metazoa; phylum Chordata; class Mammalia; order Artiodactyla; family Cervidae; genus Cervus; species Cervus canadensis. Next base: position 31,506,024 of record NC_057400.1, on the reverse strand, counting down.
ACTCCATAGCCCCATGTGGCTTGTGGTTGCTATAATATATAGCCTGGATATAGAACATTTCATCATCACAGAGAGTTCTTTTCAACAGTACTAGTTCCTTCCTTTCTTCTCTGTAGGATGTACTTGATAGTACATTCTCCCTTAACAGAAACTTCTGTTTCTCTTTTGGCAATTTTGGCCTTTATTTTCACTTGCTTCTACAAATGTCAGTTCTGGTGTTTGGGCTATGTCAGGATGAATAAGTAGGACATGATTTTCCTAATACCTTTTATAAACTGGTTTGATCTTTTCCATGTCCTCAAGGTTTCTTTCAATTCAGTTACTTCTCAGCTGAAGTCATGAAAAAATGACTCCTTTGCATATTGTATTTTCCTTAAGTGCAAATCAACTACGCATTGTTGTTGTGAAACTATATGGCTCCCACTTTGCTTATTCTGGCTTAGTTATCAGCATAAGCCTATAAAAGTAAAATTTTACCCACAAATGGAAGTAATAGCAAAGAGACTTAAGAGCAGTTTGGTCCACTTAGGAAGGAGGGAAGAAGAGGAAGAAAAATTTTTGCTTTACCACCCTTTTCATTTACACATACACACACATATTTACTTCTTAAAATGAAGATATTAGGGTCCAAATAAAAGCTCCAAAATACTTACTGTTAAAGTCTCTTGTCAGTTGCATTCTGGATAAACATTTTCTCTCTCTCTCTTTTATAAATTGAAGTATAGTTGATTTACAGTGTTGTGCCAATCTCTGCTATATAGCAAAGTTACCCAGTTATACACATCTATATATTTTCTTTGTTGGCAAAGTAATGTCTCTGCTTTTTAATATGCTATCTAGGTTGGTCATAACTTTCCTTCCAAGGAGTAAGCGTCTTTTAATTTCATGACTGCAATCACCAGCTGCAGTGATTTTGGAGCCCCCAAAAATAAAGTCTAACACTGTTTCCACTGTCTCCCCATCTATTTCCCATGAAGTGATGCGACCAGATGCCATGATCTTAGTTTTCTGAATGTTGAGCTGTAAGCCAACTTTTTCACTCTCCTCTTTCACTTTCATCAAGAGGCTTTTTAGCCAACAAAGGTCCGTCTAGTCAAGGCTATGGTTTTTCCAGTAGTCATGTATGGATGTGAGAGTTGGACTGTGAAGAAAGCTGAGCGCTGAAAAATTGATGTTTTTGAACTGTGGTGTTGGAGAAGACTCTTGAGAGTCCCTTGGACTGCGAGGACATCCAACCAGTCCATCCTAAAGGAGATCAGTACTGGGTGTTTATTGGAAGGACTGATGCTGAAGCTAAAACTCCAATACTTTGGCCACCTCATGCAAAGAATTGACTCATTGGAAAAGACCCTGATGCTGGGAGGGATAGGGGGCAGGAGGAGAAGGGGATGACAGAGGATGAGATGGCTGGATGGCATCACAGACTCGATGGACATGAGTTTGAGTAAACTCCGGGAGCTGGTAATGGACAGGGAGACCTAGTGTGCTGTGATTCACGGGGTTGCAAAGAGTCAGACACGACTAAGTGACTGAACTGAACTGAACTGATACATTTTCTTTTGATATTCTTTTAACATTCTCTCTTAGTTACCTTAATGTATAGAAAGCCTGAACTTGCTTTCAGAACAATGAAGTAATCACTGCTATCTCTGTACCACATCTATGTCCTATTCTATTCATAGTTCAAATATTATTGCCACATATTGTATTTGTTTACAGAGTCATCTTTGCATGTTCATTTGCCTGATTTTACTATGATTACTGAAGGCAGGAGAGCCCACTCATCTTTCCATCTCTAGCATATGGTACAATTCTTGGCAAACATTAGAAGGGCTAATATATCTGATCCATTCCTCAAGTCTTGAGTAGTCCTACCTTCCATATCCCCAGCCACACACCTCATCCACCTTCACCAGCTCTCCCTCATTGCAAAGTTTCAGGATAAAAAGATTTCTAGGAGCAATATTAATCATCTTTCCTTCCAGCGGTGGGCAACTCTCTCCTGTGCCAAATATACTTACTTCCAACTTTGTACCTCCTTGTTCAACAAGCCAGTAAAGGGCAGTGAAGAAACCATCACAGTATTGTAATCATCCTCCAACTGAAAATAAAATTAAAAGAAATCTAGACTTCTGAGGGTTTCCATGGGCATCTTCTTGCTGGGCATTGACTGGAGTAAAATTAGATTGGACTCTCACATTGTTATATGCCAGATAATAACACAGAACTCTCCTAAACTCCAAGTGGATAACTAAACAGGTTAGTGCTTCAGGTCTAGCCCAAAACTAAATTAAGACTTCCAAAAGATTTTTTTTCTTAGGCTTCTTTTCCTCATACACAAGACTTTGATCAAACCACAGTTTTTAATTGATTACAGCTTCTTAAAACTAGGAAGCTCCAAAGATTCATTATATTGTTAATAATGATGTGTTAGGCCAGTGAGATATTACTCAGAGCAGTGGGACAAGCTGAGATCCTGTTTCCAGCAGCCCACCCCACCCATCATGAGTCCACCCCACCTGTCATGAGTCCACCCTGGATTGGCTGGTCTCAAATTGAGAAAAATCCTGAGGACAAAATTAGTTCATTTAGCTTTGAGATCAGAGTACAAAAGCTATGGAAAGAACTTCACATTTTCCTCCAGAAAAGAAAGAACTGTATTCTGCTTAGTCTCAAATCAAGCTTTTTATGACATATGGAATGACTAGGTTCCTTTTTTCCACAGAGGCCAGCTCTCATTAATCAAGTTTCTCAACTCCTATAGAAGAAAGCCTGACACATAACGTAAACAAACGGTTAAACTAAAAATATGATGTGGTTTTTATTTAGTTAAATGATTTAATGGTATAAGCTGGAATTTTAGGACCATATTTATTTTTCAGTCTTCTTTATTGTCAGAATTAAATCTATTACATGGTCAAACTGACCACACAAAATTGCTCATTAAAAGGACCCCCCAAAAAGAAAAACAACGAATGGGAGGAAAATCAATTAAACTGACAACATAAAGACAGCTATTGATGGTAGGAAGCTCCAGGAAGTTTGTATACCATATGGAGATTGTTCTCCAAAGCTTCCTTTTAAAAGAAGGTTATTGATCTTTTTTTTTTGGACAAAAGCAAATATATTTTCCCCAGGCCTACCCTGTGTATTCTAAAGTTATCTGATTTTTTTTAATACTCTCTCCTTGGTCTGTTAACATAGCCTATCTCTGTAACTCATAAATAATACACAAAACTGTGTTGCAAATGTCTGCTGAGACCAAGCCAGTGCTTCCCTGTATTAGCTTTGTTCTCTTTGTGCTTATTTGTTTGTGACTGCCCTTCCTTCTTTCATGTTTACAGCATCATATAAAAGGAAAAAAAAATAATAGAGCTACAGCAGAGGATTGAGGATAGGGAAGAAGATTTAAATCTCAGCAAAAGGCATGTGGGCCATGCATTTTGATTATGCCCAAGTCTAGTCTCCCTGCACAGTCGGTTTAGGGTGTAATTTGATCACGCACAATTTTAGCAAGCAAGACACTCTGTCTCTGCAGTTTGGACACAGGGAAGATGGTCACACCATGATGCCAAGGAAAAGTATTACATGACTTTGATGCTGATTCGTATATTTAAATCTAAATTGGCATTCTTAAAGCTCTGGCTATATTCTGTACAGAGCACACTGGAAGTTCAGTGCCTAGTGGAAAGTGCCTGACAGGCCACTAAAGGATTGACATTGGGAGCATACATGATGAAGCATTAAGCGATTGTGAATGGCAGATAAGCATTCTGACTTGAGAGTCCATTTTCCTTTTAAGAAGCATCGATGCTGATCGTGGTCGGTCAAGATTATGTTTTTACACATTTGGCATCTGTCTTAAACCAGAGCATATAAACGCTCCAGACAATGTACACTTAAAACTGACAGTTACACAGAGTTTGGAGAGGGAGAGTAGTGATTGCACAACTAGATTAGAGAGGCAGGCCACATTCCAAAGAATTCACATTTGCTCAACATCTGGGATAGTTTAAAGCTCACAGAAAATGGGAATGGATGTTGACAAAGGTAGAATAATAGACATCAAGTTCAAAGATAACACAAATAAACCCATATAACCAGTGACATTTTATATGAAGAGAGGCCTTTAACTAGAATACTGAGAGGCAAGTCTGCACACCCCTTTGGGAGTCTAGACATTTGGGAGGAAGGAAACTAACCACATGTTCCAAACCCTTCTTTCTCACACTGATTGAATCTGGCTGCAATGGCTCAGCCTCTGCCTTAAACAGAACAACTCATATTTCCAGCTTTTCTTCCTCCACTGCTTCATAAGTTTCAGAGTTTGTAGTTTGGGTCAGGGAATTTATGGACAACATTTGAACCATGCACAAAACCCAGAAATTGTCTATTGATCCCCAAATCTTGGCTCAGTGTTTCCTTCATTTAGAGGCTCCCAGTTTTTCCCAGGCTATCAGCCTTCAGGTACTTGAACCAAACATCTGTAGAGGAGATGGTTGACCTTGACCAGTGAAGCCTCTCAGGACTTAAAACTGATTACCTTTGAAGGTAGGAGCTTCTCTTGAGTTTCTAAAACCTTTGTTGACTTCTCCATAGGAATCTAAAAATAACTTCTAGTGAAATGAAGATGCAGGACATCTTTCGCTTTTTCTTTCCTTTCCAGATATTTGGACAGTTAGTGATACTTGATTGTTTGATGATGTCTATTCTTGGGCCAATCCGAAGTCATGTCTCTATGGTCACCTTTATCTAAGGGTCAAAAATTGAGATTCTAGATCAATGTTTCTTAGAGTGATTGCTGCCAAGATTGCCTAGATTATAATTACCCAGAGAACTTGATTAAAAATATAGATAATTGATCAGTACTATAGAACCACTGAATTTGAATGACTAGCAGTGGGATCCAGGAAAATGCTCCTTTTACAAATTCCTTAGGTTGATTCTTATGTCACAAAAGCTTGGCAATTGCTGCTCTAGATTATTATGATCTTGCTAGTAAACCCTGCATCATGGAATTTTAGAGCTGTAATGATGTCCTTTGAAGTTTTTAGGTTGATCCATCTCCACTTGTTTAATTATATTGCATTATACCTTCCTTCTAGCTGAAAACAGTTTGGTTCATCTGCATTAATGAAGTGTAGCTGTGCTTACATAGTATTTCCTGATTTGAGCTTCTGGGTTAGTAATTGTTGTTAGCTCTGCCTCATAGAAGCTCTAGGAAAGGTATTTCTTATTTTAATGATGATTGTTAATGTTCACAGTTTATTACATTTAGAGCCAATTTTTAATTACCTACTAAAAAAGTTTCCATTTTCAAAGCACATTAAATCTCAGCTGTATTCTAAAGTCAGTTGCATTTTAAAGAAAATATTTAGTAAATGACTTGAATTATGTAGAAATAAACCTGTGTTGATGTTGCTACTGATTATATGTCAAGGAAAAATATCAATGCATCTGAAGGTGAAAATACACAGAACCTATTGGACTTAGTCCCTAACTTCTACCTGAGCAGTTACCATTGACAATACTGAGAGCAAAAACAATTTTAACACTTGGCAAATGCTTATTACATGACAGGTACATATGCTAAATTCATTTATGCATTACTTTATTTAATCTTCCAGCAACTCTGTAAATCAGATTTTTTTTTAACTTATCTCCATTTTAGAGGAGAAACTAGAATTTAGAGAGGTCAGGTCTCTTTTCCATAATCACACAGGTTGTTAGAGCAAGAATAAGAATCTGAACACAGGTCAGTCTGAATTGTAAAACCCATGTTTTAACCCTGCCTTGTGGTAGACCAACTTCCTGTTTCTGTTCTTTTCCATCTGAGACGCCAGACTAAAGAGTAAATGAAATTTGACTGTTGAGAATAGTATCACTCTCAAGAGGTCTTTAACATGCTACTATTCTAAACTGAGAGCTCACCATTATGGTTATACTGTGGGAACTATGGTGGTGCCACCTAGGATTCAGATGAACTGAGTTTTAGAATAAGCTCTATTACTCACTAACTATGTGAGCTGATGCATGTCTTTTAATTTCTTTGAATTCCATTGGGGCCATTAGTCATACATCAATCAAGGGGGCTAGAATCTCATCACTTCAGGCTGTAATATACTGTGACTTCTTATATTTTCATAGAGCTTTTAAAACTAGCAGAGATTATCTGGTCAGCAATCATTTGGTTGTAGGGAACAGATAGCCACTCCAGCTAGTTGAGGCTAAGGAAATTTATTATAAATAAAACAGTTCATCTCTTAGAAACAAAATTTAAGGAATATAACCAGACTTTATAAGAACTGAAAAGTCATCACTCGTCTCCTGGCTCCTTTTTTCTGCTTGGAGCCAGGCCATCTCCATTTCTAAATTGCTTTTCTCCATCTCTTTTGATTGACTTCCTTTCCTTGTTTCTTGTGGCCAATCAGAGTTCAGCAGTATGGCAGCACTCAACACTGACTCACTCCAGTTTCTGGGTGTAAATTTCAAATTTCAGGAGGAGGGCATCTAACTTACAGAGTGTGGGTAACAGGTCTACTATTGATTGAATTGTCTGGGCCAAATGAATAGGATGGGATTATTCCATATTTGATCTGGTTCACGATCCCTGGGTTGGGAAGATCCCCTGGAGAAGAAAAAGGCTACCCACTCTAGTATTTTGGCCTGAAGAATTCCATGGACTGTATAATCCACGGGGTTGCAAAGATTAGGACACAACTGAACAACTTTCACTTTCACTATTCAATGAAATTATTTCAATCAATTATGGAGAGAATATACAGCCTTCATGAGAAATTGAGACTGAATCTCTATTGGACAGCATGGATATACCTTGATGTAGGATTTTCAACTACATTTTTGAGTGATTTTTCCTCATCCTACTTCTGTAGCATTTGATCCTATTCTCTTTCTTTCCCAGGGCCCTCCAGTTACCCTATACCCCAGTCTTTTCAGGCCTCCCTGATTTCTTTCTTTCTTCTGTCCTTAAACTTTCTTATTTCTTTGAGCTTTGCTGCAGGCAGGTTTTCAAGGTGAAAGCAAAACAAACCTAATCATGTAATTCCTACCTAAAGTTAAAATAAACACATTGTCATTATTTACTGAGTGATTATTATGTGCCAAATATAGTGCTAAGACTTTCAATATGTGATTTTATTTACTGCTCACTGTAGACTAGCAGGGTTTCCCTGCTAGTGACTCAGATGGGAAAGAATTCTCCTGCAGTGCAGGAGATGTGGATTTGAACCCTGGGTTAGGAAGAGCCCCTGGAAAATGGCAACCCACTCCAGTATTCTTGCCTGCAGGATTCCAGCGACAGAGGAGCTTGACAGACCTACAGTTCATGGGGTCACAAAGAGTTGGACATGACTGAAGCAACTTAGCATGCACATAGACTAGCAAAATAAATATTATTTAGTTTCTGACATGGGAAAATTGAGGTTCTCTGTAGTTAAAGAATGTGTGTGAGCTCACACTGCTAGTAAATAAAAGAACTGGGATCCAAATTCAGCCTCCCAAGCCTGAACTATGGCTGGGGCTGCTGTGGTCACCACAAGTTAGTCAAGGGTATGCTGCAGCTGCCTCATGTTGACTCAAAAGAGCCTAGTGTTATCAATGAGAAAACAGAGAAATTAAGGAAACAATCCCATTCACCATTACAACAAAAAGAATAAAATACTTAGGAATAAATTTACCCAAAGAAGCAAAAGACATATAGAAAACTATAAAACACTGATGAAGGAAATCAAAGTTGACACAAATAGATGGAGAAATAGACCATGTTCATGGATTGGAAGAATCAATATAGTGAAAATGAGTATACTATGCAAAGCAATCTATAGATTCAGTGCAATCCCTATAAAGCTACCAATGGTATTTTTCACAGAACTAGAACAAATAATTTCACAATTTGTATGGAAACACAAAAAACCTCGAATAGCCAAAGCAATCTTGAGAAAGAAGAATAGAATTGGAAGAATCAACCTGCCTGACTTCAGACTATACTACAAAGCTACAGTCATCAAGACAATATGGTATTGGCACAAAGACAGAAATGTAGATCAATGGAACAAAATAGAAAGCCCAGAAATAAATCCACACACCTATGGACACCTTATCTTTGACAAAGGAAGCAAAAATATACAATGGAAAAAAGACATTCTCTTTAATAAGTGGTGCTGGGAAAACCGGTTAACCACCTGTAAAAGAATGAAATGAACACTTTCTAACACAAAAACAAACTCAAAATGCATTAAAGACCTAAATGTAAGACCAGAAACTATAAAACTCCTAGAGGAAAACATAGGCAGAACACTCTCTGACATAAATCACAGCAAGATCCACTATGACCCATCTCCCAGAATAATGGAAATAAAAGCAAAAATAAACAAATGGGATCTAATTAAACTTAAAAGCTTTTGCACAATGAAAGAAACTATAAGCAAGGTGAAAAGGCAGCCTTCATAATGGGAGAAAATAATAGCAAAAGAAGCAACTGACAAAGAATTAATATCAAAAATATACAAGCAGTTCATGCAGCTCAATTCCAGAAAAATAAATGACCCAATCAAAAAATGGGCCAAAGAACTAAACAGACATTTCTCCAAAAAAGACATACAGATGGCTAACAAACACATGAAAAGATGCTCAACATCACTCATTATCAGAGAAATGCAAATCAAAACCACAATGAGGTACCTCTCACGCCAGTCAGAATGGCTGCTATCAAAAAGTCTACAAACAATAAATGCTGGAGAAGGTGTGGAGAAAAGGGAACCCTCTTACACTGCTGGTGGGAATTCAAACTGGTACAGCCACTATAGAGAACAGTGTGGAGATTCCTTTAAAAATGGGAAATATAACTGCCATATGACCCAGCAATCCCACTGCTGGGCATACACACCAAGGAAACCAGAACTGAGAGACATGTGTACCCCAATGTTCATCACAGCACTGTTTACAATAGCTAGGACATGGAAGCAACCTAGATGCCCATCAGCAGACGAATGGATAAGAAAGCTGTGGTACATATACACAGTGCAATATTACTCAGCTGTTAAAAAGAACGCATTCAAGTCAGTACTAATGAGGTAGAACCTATTATACAGAGTGAAGTAAGTCAGAAAGAAAAACACCAATAAAGTATATTAATGCATTTATATTGAATTTATAAAGATGGTAACAATGACCCTATATGCAAGACAGCAAAAGAGACACAAATATAAAGAACAGATCCTGTGGGAGAAGGCAAGGTGGGATGATTTGAGTGAATAGCGTTGAAACTTGTATATCACCATATGTGAAATAGATGACCAGTCAAGTTTCATGCATGAAACAGGGCACTCAAAGACGGTGCACTTGGACAACCCAGAGGGATGGGATGGGGAAGCAGGTGGGAGGGGTTTGAGAGGGGGGGATACCTGTACACCTGTGGCTGATTCATGTCAGTACATGGCAAAAACCGCCACAATATTGTAAAGTAATTAGCCTCGATTTAAAATAAATTAATTAATTTTTAAAAAAGAGAGAGAGAAAGAGATGGCATCCTGAGCACAACATAAGAGTGCTTGAAAACGCTCTTTTAGAAAAGGGAGTCCTTCACCTAACCAGCTTTACAACAAATGCTACAGGATCTTCTCTAAGCAGCAAACACAAGAGAAGGAAAATACCTACACAAAATAAACCCAAAACAAGAAAATGGTAAGAGAATCACACATATTAATAATTACCTTAAATGTAAATGGACTAAATGCACAAACCAAAAGACATAGACTGGCTGAGCAGATGAAAATACGTGGGTGTACACACTTTGACTTACCACATCACTATGTTTAACCCCCAAAAGTGTATGTAATCATTTTATATTGTTAGGTTAATCATGTTTCCATTATGGCTTGCAATTATAATGATCTTTTATTTTTTGTCTTGGTATTGATGGTGAAACGTATAGTAAGTCTTCTGCTATTGCGATTTTTGCTTAAGAAAAAAAAAAAAAGAGCCTAGTGTTAAGTTTTCAAGAATTTCAAAAGCTGGTTATTAAACAGCCATTATGAAAATTTAAATTATATAAACTTATAATTAAAACAAGTTAAATTAAACAATCATTGTTCAGTCGTCTGGTCGTGTCCAACTCTCTGCGACCCCATGGACCGCAGCATGCCAGACTTCCCTGTCCTTCACTACCTCCCAGAGTTTGCTCAAATTCTTGTCCATTGATTCAGTGATGCCCATCTAATCATCTCATCCTCTGTTTTCCCCTTCTCCCGCCCTCAACCTTTCCCATTAAATTAAACAATGGTAAAATAAATAATCAAAACTTATCACTTTCTGATTTTTCACTGATTTTTTTATTAGTATTATTTATACCTATTATATGTGTATAATGGAAATGCTATATAATTGCTGTGCATATTTCTTCTCAACTCTGGTCTGTAATCAGACATTGTCAAGGAATTTACATCACAGAAACTGGCAAAAATCCCCATCGAAATGCATTCACATTTTTTTAAAAAATGAAAAAGCAGACAGCTGTCTGGCTTAAACAAAACCCATCTGATGGCTGGCTTTGGCCTATGGGCACCCGTTTTTGACCTCTGCTTTAAAGAAATGCATCTCTAATAGCTGAATCCTAAGCTATCCCTCCAGAGCACTCTCTTGAGAATAGGAATCTAACACAGCCGCACATCTGGTCAATCATGACTACCTTTGGGAACTCCCAATAGCTTGTTGTTCAGAAAAAAAAGAAGGAATCAAGTTAGCCTGAGCCAATGGCTGCCTGTTGCCTAAACTGAGGACTTTTTGAGGGCCAGCTGAGGTTTCCTGTTCTGCACAGCCAGGTATTTTTATTGGCAGATGTAGAGCCACCACAGTCTCTGCAGGGATCTGGCTTGGATCCTTGACTGCACCAGTGAGCAGGGAATAGCTGACCCAGAGATTAAATTAAGCACAGTGGCACTTCTTATGCACACTGCTTTTGCATCTGTTTTAAACTTTGTTTATTCATTAGTTCTTCTCTTTAGGTCGGTGGGAAGCCAAAGAGAAGAGGGTCTTGCAGTTGGAGAAGATAAATCTATGATGCGGTATGTGGGTGGTCATTTGATGTTGCTTTTTGGGCTGGAAGGATGCTGGTTTCTTGTGTTGTCTGTGGAAGTAGCAATTACCCTTCTCTCTTTGACTGAAGTAGTTATTTTTGGTAAAAAGCTATTAAGTCTTTTGACTAAGAACTAAGAACATTTTGGGTACCCTGTGGCTGGCTGGCTATGTTTAGATCACTTGGACAAATCTCTCAGCCTTTCCACTTGTCTTTTGTTAAACTGAGAATGGTAGAATGACAGTATCTAAGATAATGGAAGCAAAAAGGCTTAACAATTTTTTTGAAATTCTAAAATATCATTTCAATTCTTCAAATTCTTCTATTCTTATTTAAACAACTACCCCAATTGCCACTAATTTATTTTGTGCTTTGGACACTGCTTCATATCCATATGTGTCCCAAATTTTAGTACAGGAACTATACTCTTAGTTTTCAAAATGTACTTGTGTTCTGATTTTCTCTCCCAGTCCAATTACAATATATTGCTTGAAGTTGTGAATCTTTGGAGTGTTTCCCTTCCATGGATTTCTAAGAAGTCTCTTCCCTTCTTCACCTTGCCATATGAGTTTAATCAGCAAATAGAATGTACCAAATACTTTATAAAATCTCATTATAATATCAGTATGATTTGCTGTGAAGAAGACTTGAAGAAATCTTTAAGTTCCAACTACAACAATTTACATAAAAAGATAATTATGCCCCTCCCTGTCAAATCTGTTTATAATCAGTCAAGTAACAAGACAGACTATACATATAAATGAGAATAATCTCTCCTCACCATTCTCTTAACTCTCTCAAATAACTTCAGCTCTCCATTCACTCAAGTATATTGTCATAGCATGCTGCCTACTCCCAGCCCTCAGCAACCCTCAAGAGCACCCATAGTTGAGTGCTATGCTGCTAAAACATGTTTGTTCCAAATGTATTGATGGTGCTTATTATTAAAATCACATAATTAGATCAATGAAATATAGGGTGGGGACTTTTTGTATTGACTGCTCTATAAAGACTTAAATATGAGTGGCTAGAAATAATCACTAACAGATTAAATATTGCAAAAGAATTTAAAAGATTGGGGGAGAATGACAGAAATTTAGGGAGATTTTCACTCATGCTACTCGGGAAATCCTTGCTCTACATTTACAAAGCAAAACAGAATTGGGACTAATCAAGGTTGCATTATGGATATGTTATATGCAAGAAAGATGCTATAAAATTCCTATTATCAGAAGTTTAATTGAAGTACAGTTGATTTACAATGATGTGTTAGTTTCAGGTGTATAGCAAAATGATTCAGATATAGATATATATAATATATATATTTATCAGGATTCTTTTGCAGTATAAGTTATTACAAGATATTGAATATAGTTCCCTGTGCTATACAGTATGCCCTTGTTACCTTTCCCCTTTGGTAACCATAAGTTTGTTTTCTATGTCTGTGAGTCTGTCTTTGTTTCGTTATTCAGTTTATTTGTCCCATTTTTTTTTTTTTTGGATTCCACATGTAAGTGATATCATGCTTTCTGTCTGATTTACTTCACTTAGTATGATAATGTCTTTTGTCTTCATTGTTTAGTCTTTAAGTCATGTCCAACTCTTTTACGACTTTAGCCTGACAGGCTCCTCTGTCCATGAGATTTCCCAGGCAAAAATACTGGAATGGGTTGCCATTTTCTTCTTCAGGGGATCTTCCCAACCCAGGAATCAAACCTGCATCTCCTGAATTGGCAAGCAGATTCTTTACCACTGGGCCACAAGGGAAGCCCTACTACATTGAAAATTTGGAAAAAGAAGAAATCTGTTGGTTATGAAATAGTTGGGAAATTGACCTAAAATGGCTGGTATGATCTTATCACTCTAAAGGAGCAAAGCAACATTCTTAGATCAAGAACAAAACATACAAGTGATAGGAGAACACAAAATTCAGAACATGAAGTGCAAAAATCTGTGGAGAAGAATAAAAATAGGAGAAGAGAAGATTGGGAAGAAACTTTTGGAAAGTTCTCAGAGGAGCAACAGAATCTGGTTGTAGGTAGTAGGCAATATTGAGCCTCTGACTAATTTCATTCAGAACAGTGAAATGCTGAGAGAAATATTTTAAGGAAATTTTTCTGGTAACAGTGCCCAGGGTGAAATGAATCCCCTATGGCAAATATAGTTTTTTTAGGGGAGTGCAAGCTCAGATAACGGGTATTGTTTGCCTGGAGCACTGTGATGAGGACCACAAGGCTGAGGCTGGCCTCAATGGGAAGAGTGTAGTTTTCTATTAGTGATGCCTGACACAAGCAAGGGGAAGGAGGGTGAGCATCTGTGCCATATGTTTGTTTGCCCGGGTCAGATTAAGGCTAAAGATAGTGGAAGTAGTATGCCTCTGCAATAACATGAGAAATAATAAAGGAAGGAATGAGAGATATTTTGAAAATAAATACTAATTTAGTTGTATAGGTTAAATTGTCTTATATGTGTAATTTTAAATTTCTTTTTTGGGGTCAAGTGAGATGTCTGCCTAATTATTGATGCAAGGAGATCATTAGAAGATAGTCATAAAGAATAGAAGATTTAGAGTGAGACAGAGCTTTTTTAAAAACCTAGACCTGCCATTTGCTAGTAAATAATTTGAGATAAATTTTCTCAACTCTTTGAAAATAATTAACTTGCTCATAGGGATCCAAACTATTAAAATGATTGCAAGTATTTAAAGGAGTAACATACTGCCCATCATAGAGTGCCCAGGAAGTGATAATTATTATGTTTAGAGCTTGACCAAGGAAAATCTGGCTTCAAAAACATTTTACTATTTTCTGTCTCATTAAGTATTGCCTTAAAAATAAAAATCCATAAAATTATTGCTCTACTAGTTGAGATTTTTCTGGCTTCTTAACACCAAAGTAAACTGAACTGACTCTGGATTAAAAAAAAAAATAGTGTCCATATTTCCAGGTCTTTGGAAAAGAGACACCAATATTTGTTTTCTCTACAAGAAACTAGAAATTATAAAATCCCTTTCTGTCTAGACCACTGTTTGCTTACCATTCATGAAAATAATCAAAGGCTTCGTGAACTAGGGATTATCACAGCTATGAAGACATGAACTGCAGGGTACTGGTGCACCCATATGTAGACATTACAATATATTTCTTCTTCTATCTCTGCCCAGTGGGCACTGATTTCTTGGCAATGCATATGGTAACACTGGGCACCCATTCTCAGAATTTCGTGACTTGTTTGTGAGAAGTTGGGATGTTCATTTGCAATTAGGTTTTGGCAAACTCTTGGCAGAGAATGTCTTTATAAAAAAAAGTACAGAGCTCTTCATTTGGCAGAACTCTTTAATGTGTAGGTTTGCATTTCCTGCCTTCTAGTTTCCTTAAAAAAAAAAAAATGTTGTAGAAACACACACATACCCATTCATTAAGCACTTTGAAGCAGCAGTTTGTGATATTCCCAAACAAAACATTGTTTTACCAACATGGTTGGTTGTCTCAAACAAAGTCTCCTTTCTGTGGAATTCTACCAACTGACATTTGAGACTAAAAAGCCAAAAAAGCAGATTATGGCTCTCTGTATAGTTCATTGCTTGTGGCAGAGAAAGACTTGAGCTAATTTTAATCCCAAAGAAATATCATGAATCGTCAATTTATTACATCCAGATCTCTATACACTGCATGGAGAGACACATTCAGAACTTGAATATCTTAGAACTGATTTCTTTTTAAATCCTATCCCTTCCCTACAAAGTTTTTCTTTGAATTTACTCAGAAATGGTAAACTTTTATTTGCAGTATAAAACTAATAAAGCTGTGATATAATAAACATGTATTATTTACAGCAATGACTTGAATCATTTTGATCTCTATCTCTATTACTGTTAATTATTCAAACACAGCTAATTCTAAGTCTGCGTGTGTTTAAAAAGTAATGTTAAAAAATCTGACATTCGAAATGCTGTTACATGAAATTAAACACCAGTCAGCTGGCATAAAAAAAGGTGTCCGTTCACAGCGTGAAAATTTGAGAAACTTTCTTCCTTTAGAGTGTGAGCCGAAGGCAACTCCAACAGCGAATCCTCCATCCTAAATCCTCTGCCCCCAGCTTTTCAAAGGGCACAGAAACTGAACCCAGCAAAGATGCCCTGTCAAAATGATTTAAACAGAGGAAAAAAAGTTGCTAGAGGCCTGGAGGGGAATTCATACTCTGGATCAAGAAAACATTTTTAAGTAGTCTTCACTGGTGGCCTATGTTGAGACATATAACAGCTCAGACTGCTGTTTTTCCAAGAGGTTAAATTTCTAAAAAAGGAAACAACAGCAAACAGGCTGCCAATTGACTCAACAATGTCACAACTGGCGGGAGATCTGTTCAAAGTAAAATGACTGATTTATAGATTCTTGGACCTACCGTACTCTTAAATATTAACACTTAGAAAACTTGGTGCTTGAGTGTCACATTTATGACTCCTGGGTTGA
The DNA here is from genome assembly GCF_019320065.1 of Cervus canadensis. NCBI lineage: Eukaryota > Metazoa > Chordata > Mammalia > Artiodactyla > Cervidae > Cervus > Cervus canadensis. Next base: position 31,490,460 of record NC_057400.1, on the reverse strand, counting down.
CACAGCCATGTCCAAGCACACTGGCCCTCATGGTAACTCTTTGCCCTGTAATTCAGCCCCACGAGAGGAAGCCACTATTATCTCAACCTTCAATGCCTGAACAAACCCGGTGCCAAAGGACACAGACTGGAGTTAATATTCCATCCTTTTAAGGAATAAGTTAGAGGGGGATACTTACATCACAATTCCAAAGTATTAATTGTAGCAGATAGAATGTTACATTTCCCTTTTCCCTGTCTTGGGAAGGCAAGCTGACTAGATCATCATTCAGTTTGCCACAGATCCTTTCCACAAATGGAGCACTGCTATCTGGCTGTAGAAATAACAGAGAAACTACCTTAGCATGTTGAAAATAAAGGGTGGGGAAGAAGTCACTTAACAGGACTCCTTGAAAGAATGAAGATGTGTTTTGGAGAAGGAGGAACACAGAAATAGAGAAGTGAGTGTCAAACAGCTAGTAATTCTAAAAATTTAGAGCTGCAACTGGCTTTAAATATCCTGTATACCCCAGCAAGGCTTCTTTCCAGAAAGTATAAATTTCTCCAGCTTATTAGCTGTAAGCGTGGTTAAAGAGTCCAGTCACAAAATAAGTTTAAAGTAGGTTTGATGAAGCTTTCAGCACTGCATATATGGAACCATTAAATATATTTATCAAAAGGAAAAACAATAACACTGAAATGTATACTTCTTTAACTAGAAAAATAAGTTCTCATATAAAAAATATTTTTGCATACATATATAGACAAACATCTAGAAAACATAAAACATTGCACTAAAATCTGTATGACTATAAATTGTACCAGATACATTCATTTTATATATTTATGTGTTAATTCACCTATTAATTCACCTATCCATTTATCTAGTTGCCCTTGGAAAAGGAAAAGTTGTAAGAACAATATATTAGGAGGAGTGATAGTGTTAATTGTAGTTATAGCCGGGAGCTTCTATAATGTCAATGAATATGTAATTTAACTGATAAAGAATCCAAAGTAATGCTCATAAAGATGCTCTTGGAATTTGGGAGAGGAATGGAGAACACAGTGGAACTTCAGCAGAGTTAGAAAATATAAAGAATGAATCAGAGCTGAAAAATAACTAAAATGAAAAATACACTAGAGGAAATCAACAACAGATGAGATGATACAGAAAAATGGATCAGTGATCTGGAAAACAGAGGGTTTTTAGACATATCTCCTCAAGCAAGGGAAACAAAAGTAAAATAAGGAAATGGGACTATATCAAGCTTTTGTATATCTAAGAACACTATCAACAAAACAAAAAGACCACCTGCTAAATGAAGAATGTATTTGCAAATGATATATCTGACAAAGGGTTAATATCCAACATATGCAAAAACCTTATACAACTCAACATAAATAAACAACCCATTTTTAAAAATGGACAAAGGATCTGAATAGATATTTTTCTGAAGAAGATATACCAATGGCCAACAGGCACATGAAAAGATTCTCAGTATCAGTAATTCCCAAGGAAATACAAATGAAAACCACAATAAGATACCACCTTATACCTGTCAGAATGTCTGTTATCAAAAAGACCAGAAATAACACATGTTGGCAAGGATATAGAGAAAAGAGAACCCTCACACATTGCTTTGGGAATGTAAATTAGTTCAGCCACTATGAAAAACAGTATAGAGGTGCTTCAAAAAATTAAAAATTGAGCTATCATATGATCTAGCAGCTCCATTCTTGGGCATTTAATTAAAGAAAATAAACACTAATTTGAAAAGATTTATACTCTAATGCTCATTGCAATATTGCTTACAATGGCCAATATATGGAAGCAACATAAATGTCCATCGATAGATAAACAAAGATGTGGTGTATATACACACACACACACATATGCCATAAAAAAGAACAAACTCCTGCCAAATATGACAACATGGATGGACTTGGGGGTGTTATGTTAAGTGAAATAAGTCAGACAGAGAAAGACTGTCTGATTTTGCTTATGTGTGGTATATAAAGAAAGACAAACATAACAAAACAGACAGATACAGAGAACACGTGTGTGGTTGCCACAGAGAGGGTTACAAGAAGTGAAATAGGTGAAGGGGATTAAAAGGTACAAACTTCCAGTTATAAAATAAGCAGTCAGAGGGATGTAACACACAGCATGGAGAATATACTTAATAATATTGTAATAACTTTGTATGGGAACAGATGGTTACTAGACATCATGGTGATCATTTCTAACATATAAAAGTATCAAATCACTATGTTGTACATATGAAACTAATAAAATATAATGTCATGTATATGTCAATATTTAAATAAAGAAAAGTCTTCAAGAAAGATGGTTTAAGTTTTAAACAGTTGTATTCACCAACAATAATCAAATCATAGTGGCCCTAAAACTAAGCTTTGTGTTACTCCTCATATATTGTTTATTCAATTTAATCAAATACCACCTCATGTATCATTTATTTAAAGAATTTTTACTTCCAGTTTGTTGGTCGCATTAAGAACTCAGAAAATATTTAGAAAAGCCTGTTTACACTGAAAAGATAAATATGATACACTTTGTTCTTTACCATGGTTTAGCACTGTAGACCTTACCGATAAGTAACAATGTGTTATGTTAGTTAGTTCAACAAAAGCAGTAATGTTCAAAAGATAGGGCATGGGGATTTTTGTTTTTTTTTAACAAATATCCCTGGTAATTCTCATGCATACCAAAAATAGAAACCTGCTGGCTTAAGTGGTGGAATTTCTGTTGTTTGCAGGATGCTCCTGTAAGTTTCTTTTCTAATCTTCCCCACCACCCCCGACTCTTGTCATTCTTTTCTTAAAGAACCTGCCTTCACTGTGCACTAGGTGCTCTGAGTCCCACAGTCCCTGCTATTATCCATAGCTAAGTAGAACAAAGATGGAGCCCTGAGCCAATATGGGCCCATGAGTCACTCTGTGGTGAAATGTAGTTCAGACTCAAAGACTGGGTCCACCTCCCAGTCACCTTGGGAACTGAGAAGTAAAAAGCAAGTGTATTCACTTGATTAAAGACTAATTTTCTAGACCCAAAGGTAGAATTAAAATATATATGTTGACAGATAGATGATAGATAGATAGACAGATGGATGATAGACAGGCATCTCTTGTGTCTCCTGCATGGGCAGGCAGATCCTTTACTACTGTTCCTCCTGGGAAGCCCCACAGCTGCAACACACACAGAGGTATAGATGATTTTACAAGAAAGCAAACTCACATAGTATGAATAAAGCAAAAATAAATTTAAGACCACTCCCCATGCTCTCAAAGGTAAATGGGGAGAATTGCCAGATAAATAAGAATAAAGACTCTAACATCTTATCTTGCCAGGCAGAGTATAGTGAGTGAAATTCTCTCAGTTGTGTCTGACTCTTTGCGAACCAATGGACTGTAGCCCACCAGGCTCCTCTGTCCATGGAATTCTCCAGGCAAGAATACTGGAGTGGATAGCCATTCCCTTCTCCAGGAGATGTTCCCAACCCAGGGATCGAACCCAGGTCTCCCACACTGCAGTCGAATTCTTTACTGTCCGAGCCACCAGGAAAATTTTCTGCTGTAGGGGAGGGGCCTTAAACCAACGTTGCTTCAATTGCTGCCACTTCCTCTAGCACTGATATTCTTGCTGCTCCAACTCTATCAATGATGGGGAGAGTGAGAATTCAGAGAGCCTCTGTTTAGTATATTCTACCGGGCAGGGACTGGTGTCAGCATTTCATATACATCAAGGCAGTAATTTCTCACAATAACACCATGATGTTGGCATTGTTGTCAACATTCTACAGATAAAGACTTGGAGGAGTCTACAGATAAAGAGGAGTCTACAGATAAAGAGGAGATCAGTCCTGGGTGTTCATTGGATGTGGTCAGAGAAGTAAAGAAAGTGGCTCCAAAATTGCTAAAATTGTAACTGATTCTGTCTGACTCAGTGTCTGTGTTTTTAACTATGGGTATAACAAAAAAGGGGTGGCTAGAATAAGGAACATAGCTAAGAAAAGATTGTGAATGCGTATGACAACATTTATACAATTTAACTTTGCCTCGGGCTCTCTTTGATAGGAGATTAATTACTTTTCAACGTTTATAACTTATAACAATATGTACTACATAAACCATGAGAAGTCCATCTTATTATATATAGATGCAGGCAGCATCACATTTACCTAAATCTGTATTCTCTAGCTCAGGCTTCCAGTAGCTCCCTGTAAATAGTCATGAGAAGATGCAGTTTTAAAGAATTTTTGCTTTCAAGAATGCCCATGCTAATAGTGTGTAGATAAGTACTAAGATGAGTAAGAGGAATTTAATTTTTAAAAAGCTTAGGAAGGATAAAATTTGTTTAAGATGTTAAGTGTATGTGATTTGTGATTTTTTTTAAAAATCCACATAAACTTCCTATATTATCATTTTAACAGGGAGATGCTATCTCTTTAAGCAAGTTTCATGGAAGCACCTATTAACAGTGAAAACTCCAGCTAAAGACATGTAGCTCTATATAGTGGGGCACTTCTCTAATGGAACAATTTGAAAATTCATCCTGCCACTTCTGTGTAGAGGGTGAGGGTGCTCTATTAACTTATCTCTCCTCACATTGATTAAAAATAAGCTGTTTGATAAATATACTATGAAGTGGAAATCTCATGCTTAAAGTCCTTCTAAGAATGAAAATAAAAGAGTTCTTATCACAAAAATGCTTAGTAGAAAGAAAAATTTTATTGTCATATTTTGTATTTTTTAAAAAATTGTTAACAGCAAAGCCAAATCCACATTATAAAATACAAAAATTTCTAGTTTTTCCCAAACTTTTAATTAGAAAATGAATGAAAGAACTAAAATTTTAAAATTCTTTTGACAGTTTAACACCTAGGCATATTATTATATGACCTGCTTGGTCAGAAAATAGTCTATTTTGCAGTAACATGAAATCATCAGATGGTCTGTGCTAGATTGTAAGCTGTTTATCATTTTACTTTTTTATTTTTTTTGATTTTATTTTTTCCTTCTGAGATTCCAGATATTTGGGGGGTTTGTTTGTTTTGCCTTTTGCTACACTATGCAGCATGCAAGATCTTAGTCCCCTGAGCAGGAACTGAACCCTGGATCAGGGATCAAACCTATGCCTCCTGCAGTGGAAGTGCAGAGTCTTCACCACTGGACTACCAGGGAAGTTCCATTTTTCGGGTTTTTAAAATTTTTTTATTGAATTATAGTTAATCTATAATGTTGTGTTAGTTTCAAGTGTACAGCCAAGTGATTCAGTTATATATATTTTTTCAGATTCTTTTCCATTGTAGGTTATTATAAAATACTGAGTATTGAATTTGGTGTTTATCATTGCTATACTTTTATTTCTTCCTCATTCAGCCTTATACACTGGCTAAAATTCTTTTAACATATTTCTCTTAATATGATTAATTTTATTTTCTAATAAGTAAAAGGAATGAATTTTGGTTGAATATGAATGAGATTTTTCTATGGTGAATAATATATAATGGTAGCTTTGCTAATAGATGCTCAAAAATTCGAAATAGTTTTATTTTGGAGACATTTTCTTATGCTAAATATACTTCTCCTAAAATACCACTTAATATACCACTTAGTTATTCTCTTGATCAAATTTGCAATTTTAGCACTTGTTGAATGCTGAAAATAACACAAAGATTTTTTTTTCACACAAAGGTTTTAAAGAAGAAAATTGGAAACTACTCCTTATTTCTGAGATGTGGTGACCAATATAAAAGAGAAAAATTAGTTACCTAGAGTTCGAGGAACTCAAAACATATTCACACACAAAAATTAAAGACATATAAAGTTATTCAATGAAAGATAGGAATAGAGAGCAAGAAATTAATGCTGAAATTTAACTGACTGTTAACATTTTTAATGGTAACATAGATTAATATAACTCTTTGGTTTGCTTTATTAATAATAGCACTCTTTCAGAAGTTTTATAAAAGGGCTTGTTGTGGTTTTTTAGTTGCCAAGTCATGTCTGACTCTTTTGTGACCCCCTGGACTACAGCCCTCCAGGCTCCTCTGTCCATGGGACTTCCCAGGCAAGAATACTAGAGTGAGTTTTCATTTCCTTCTCCAGGGGATCTTCCCCACCCAGGGATCAAACCTGAGTCTCTTGCATCTCCTGCATTGGCAGGCGGATGCTTTACCACTGAGCCACCAGGGAATGTCAGTGTAATTAAGACCCCAAATTAGTTAATTTTGATTTACACTAAAGGGAATTCCAGTTGAGCTATTTCAAATCCTGAAAGATGATGCTGTGAAAATGCTGCACTCAATATGCCAACAAATTTGGAAAACTCAGCAGTGGCCACAGGACTGGAAAAGGTCAGCTTTCATTCCAATCCCAAAGAAAGGCAATCCAAAGAATGCTCAAACTACCACACAATTACACTCATCTCACACACTAGTAAAGTAATGCTTAAAATTCTCCAAGCCAGGCTTCAGCAATACATGAACCATGAACTTCCAGATGTTCAAGCTGGTTTTAGAAAAGGCAGAGAAACCAGAGATCAAATTGCCAAACCAGAGATCTTGCCAACATTGCCAAGATCCAACATCTGCTGGATCATTGAAAAAGCAAGAGAGTTCCAGAAAAACATCCATTTCTGTTTTATTGACTATGCCAAAGCCATTGACTGTGTGCATCACAATAAACTGTGGAAAATTCTGAAAGAGATGGGAATACCAGACCACCTGACCTGTCTCTTGAGAAACCTGTATGCAGGTCAGGAAGCAACAGTTAGAACTGGACATGGAACAACAATTGGTTCCAAATAGGCATAGGAGTACGTCAAGGCTGTATATTGTCACCCTACTTCTTTAACTTATATGAAGAGTACATCATGAGAAATGCTGGGCTGGAGGAAGCTCAAGCTGGAATCAAGATTGCCGGGAGAAATATCAATAACCTCAGATATGCAGATGACACCACCCTTATGGCAGAAAGTGAAGAAGAGCTAAAGAGCCTCTTGATGAAAGGGAAAGAAGAGAGTAAAAAAGTTGGTCTAAAGCTCAACATTCAGAAAACTAAGATCATGGCATCCGGTCCCATCACTTCATGGCAAATAGATGGGGAAACAGTGGAAACAGTGGCTGACTTTATTTTCCAAAATCACTGCAGATGGTGACTGCAGCCATGAAATTAATAGAGGCTTACTCCTTGGAAGGAAAGTTATGACCAACCTAGATAGTATATTAAAAAGCAGAGACATTACTTTGCCACCAAAGGTCTGTCTAGTTAAGGCTATGGTTTTTCCAATGGTCAAGTATGAATGTGAGAGTTGGGCTATAAAGAAAGCTGAGCACCAAAGAATTGATGCTTTTGAACTGTGGTGTTGGAGAAGACTCTTGAGAATCCCTTGGACTGCAAGGAGATCCAACCAGTCCATCCTAAAGGAGATCAGTCCTGGGTGTTCATTGGAAGGACGGATGTTGAAGCTGAGACTCCAGTACTTTGGCCACCTGATGCGAAGAGCTGATTCATTTGAAAAGCCCCTGATGCTGGGAAAGATTGAAGGCAGGAGGAGAAGGGGACAATAGAGGATAAGATGGTTGGATAGCATCACCGACTCGATGGACATGGGTTTGGGTGAACTTCGGGAGTTGGTGATGGACAGGGAGGCCTGGCATGCTACGGTTCATGGGGTCGCAAGGATTCGGACACGACTGAGCAACTGAACTGAACTGAAAGGGAGATTATCTGGAGTGTGTTTGACTTAATCAAGTGAGTCCATTCAAAGAATGTTTGGAAGTCAGAAATGTCCCCTCCTGCTGGGATCTTGGAGAAGCAGGCTACCCTGGACTCTACAGCTATGAGAAAGTGGATTCTGACAGCAACCACATGAGCTTCAAAAAGGACCTTAGCTTCAGATGAAATTACAGCCCTGGCAACACCATAATTATAGCCTTGAGGGACCCTGAAGTCTTTGAAAACTGAAGTCATGATTTTCAGTTTTTTCAAATGTCGAAATGGCTCAAATAATGGTGTTGAAATGTTGGAAAAGTGATGGAATTTGGCCTAAGTTTTCCACCTTAATTGCTTTTCTTTTATTTTGTTTGCTTTATATGACATACGTTAGTTGCTCAGTCGTGTCCGACTCTTTTCAGTCCCGTGGACTATATATAGCCTGCCAGGCTCCTCTGTCCATGGAATATTTCAGGCAAAAATGCTGGAAGATCCCTTCTCCAGGGAATCTTCCTGCCCCATGCTTTGAACCCAGGTCTCCTGCGTTGCAGGCAGATTCTTTATCATCTGAACCAGCAAGAAAGCTCTGTTTGCTTTATACATTTAATTTTTTTACCAGAATAATACATATGTATGATTTAAGAAACCAGTCAGCTACAGATATTATCCTTTAATTTGTTACTGTGAAAGTTAAAAATTTAGCTTTATCAATCTGCTCTATTCCTCACCCCAAATAAAAGCAGATGCAGTTACCTTTTATCCTCACTACTCTTTTCAGTTAACGTAAAATTGTTATTATAATGACAATTGTTGTTTTGTTGCTGAGTTGTGTCTGACTCTTTTGTAACCCCGTGAATGGAGAAGCTGGCAGGCTACAGCAGGACATGACTTAGGGAGTAAACACAACAACTCACACTATGACTATTTTCAAGCTACCAGTAGTTTAATAATGGCTTGTAAGAGTCCTGTGTATTTAACAATTGTCTCTTGACACCAGGCAAAGCTGACTCCAGCCCAGAACTCTTTATACCTTTTTAAAAAATTTTTTGTGATTTTAGTAGGACTTTGGGATAAGGTTGAGATAAAGTTAGAAATTCACCCACCATATTTAATGGGAAGTCCTAATTCCTTACTTAGTTAGTTTGTATAGACATAAACACAGTGCCTAAAAAAAAAATATTCATATGAATGAAATAAATATAAGGAATGAAAATTATCTGGAATATATGCATAAGGTGATGCTGCTAACAATGATGGATTTGTTTTTTCCTCATTCACCTTCCCTGCCTTAACCTTTAAGTTAACAGGATTTCTTCCCTCTTACTCTTTCTCTCCCTTGCATATGTGTAAACACATCTATTAAAATAATGACAAGATTGAAAAGAAGCAAAATAAAGTTTGCTTCCTTTGAACATAAGCTCACACTAAAAAGCTTCACTGAGAAGGATGTATTTTTAAATGGTGAGATGATACTTAGGGCTACCGTGTCCTAACACCAACTCATAAGGCATTATCACCAATCTGTGTCTTGGAGGCGTGGTACAAATAAACTTACATATTAAAATAATATTTGCTTTAACATTTGTCACTCCTCAGTTACTCAGAGAAGCAAATCAGAGAGGCTATCTAACTTGTAAAAATTATCTTATCCTTTCTAATTGGACTGTGGAATATTTATCACCAGCTCCATTTCTAAGAAATCTTAAGGCAAGGCCTGAAGGCCACAGGAAACTGTGACTACTAGTCGGTGAAGCTCCCTCATGTGAAACAAGGATTTTCCCCAGATGACATCACTGAATTAATATCTGCAACATGTGATTCACAATGTGGAGACATTAAGAATCATGGCACAGAGGTTAATGTTAAATGGCAAACAACACAGTGAACAAGTTAAACTCACACTTCTTTTACTGAGACAAGGTTTGTCAAACACCCACAAAATTCATGAACAGGTTCTGAAAGAACTACACTCCCCAAATTTAGAATGGAAGCAGCCTTAGATGTTGTCTTTTTACAGCATTTAATTACAGATAAAGAAACTGAGGACCGAAGTGGTGAAGCCAGTGGTTAAACGGGAACTGAGAGAGACTCAGTATTTCTACCTCACATCTGGAAATCTCATGACTAAAGATTTCTGTTAGCCCAAAAATCTCCCCCAGCATCAGGAGAAAATGAAACTAGGAAAAGTACATTTCACATACATCTTATTTGGAAAAAATACTTCTAGTTTCAAAGGCTGTTGTCCCACTAAAATACCAGCATAGTTTTTTGCAGTGTCCTACTTGTGTGAAATAATTACAAATCTTGGTTTTGAGGATCATGAACTTATTTGTGTTTTGACTGTGACTTCTGTTATTGTACATCACGAGCCTTTGCATGAGTAATATGAGTGAGGAATGTTGCCTTCAGCTGTTTTATGTCCTGTGTCTAAAATGCAGACAATGTGATTAAAAAAAAAAAAAAGTTCTGAAAACTCAGCAATGCTGAAAGAAAACAAAAAGAATTGTGATCTTGGTAACTGCTGTTTCATGTAAAAATATTCCCAGTTTTTAAAAAATTTTATTTTCTCTCCTCCAGCCAAATGTTTGAAGCAGAACCCATGTTGGACATGAGCCATATCTTGGCTTTAGTTGTCATATGTAATATTTCAGAAAATCTGCTTTGGTTTATTTTGTGTGATGTCATATTACACAAAACAGTCTTAAAATATAGCTATTCATGAGCAATTTCATGAGAGAAGTGACAAAATGTACACATGGCTAGAGTTAACTTTTGAAACTTAGTGTAAAAAAAAAGATCTAGGTAATAAACACAAAAAAATTCCTTTAAGTTAAAAAAATATCCCCAAGGTGTGCAGACTATAGGTGAGCTTTGATGGATAATTACTCAGTTCTCTGATCTTTCAGGTAGGTCCTGATCATTCCAACATTGTTGGCAAGAAAAGATCCAAATTTTACTTTCAGTGAATTGTCTTTTAAGTGAATGACTATAGGTAGGGCTCTGCAATCAAAAGTGCAGATTATCTAGTATGAACTTCAACAGTGATTATCTACATGCCTTGGGTGGCATCTCTGTTTCTTTAGAGAGCTGTCCTCCTAGGAAGTTGAGGACAATCATTCATCTTGTTTCACCATCAGTTGCCAATGGATGGCCTTATGGGGGTTTAATATCCTTTTAAATTTTTGTCAGATTTCCTTCCAGTGACTTATGTACTTGATGACTTAAAATTTTCTTGGTGTCTTATGATTGTCACTGAGTGTGTGAGAGAAGTTTTGTCCTTATAAAGCCTTGATGAAGGAGGAGGAGATTCCCATAAGCCAAGGAGAAGGTGACAAGGTGATTGATGCCAGGCAAGAGGATTAAAAATATTTCTTTGTAATCTAAGGAAGCCTGTGTAATAAAGCAATGAAAAAAATATTTTAGGATTAACAGTACAAGGGGACTCTAAGAATATAGAATTAAAGGTGTGTCCAGGATCCTTGCCATATTGACTGTTGCAATTCTAAGTAGTTCTTTGAGTGGTCAGTCACTCAGTCATTTCTAACTCTTTGTGTCTCCATGGAATGTAGCCCATCAGGCTCCCTTGTCCATGGGCTTATCCAGGAAAGAATACTGGAGTGGGTAGCCATTTCCTACTCCAGGGGATCTTACCAACCCAGGAATCGGACCTGCGTCTCCTGTACCTTCTGCATTGCAGGCAGATGCCTTACCACTGAGCCCCCTGGGAAGCCTAAGTAGTTCTTTAGGGATGACTATAAAAGTCAAGAGATAAATAAGCACATGTGGACTCCTACGCATCACTCACTGTCACTACTGCAAGAATTCTAGATAAATAACAATTAGATTTTTAGAAAAATATTGCTAATGATGTACTGGAAGACTATTCCGTGGTAATTGTTTTTAGGTGAACTCCTTGTAAAGTCTTATAGGTGTTTTATTTAAGATCATTATACCCAAGAATTTGGGACTTCCCTGGTGGCTCAGATGGTAAAGAATTCACCTGCAATGTGGGAAGCCCTGGTTTGATCCCTGGGTCAGGAAGATCAACTGGAGAAGGGCATGGCAACTCACTCCAGTATTCTTGCTTGCAAAACCCCATGGACAGAGGAGCCTGATGGGCTATGGACAGAGGAGCCCATGGAGAGCCCATGTCATGAGCCCATGGACAGAGCCTTGGTGGGCTATGGACAGAGGAGCCCGTGGACAGAGGAGCCCATGGGGTCACAAAACGTCAGACATGACTGAGCAACTAACACTTTAACTTTACCCAGGAATTTACTTGCATCCATGCTGGCCTCATTTTTTCTAAGTAGCACTTGTACCACTATCTTCTGGGGAGCATTTTATTTCACTAAAGCAGGGCTTACTTCTTTTCTGTTGCTCTTTTTTCATGTTTGATCCATTGGCCCATTATAGATCCTAGCCTACAGATGTTTAGATCTGAATTCACCTTTATGGTTTCCTGTTCCTGAAAAGTCACATGATCAGTTGAGAGTTCCTTAAAAACCTGCGTATGTAACCTCTTTCTCCTTTAATCTGAATCATTTCCTTTTATTTCCCACCCCACCCTGCAGAGAAAAACAAAGAAAAAAAGCCCTACAGTGTGCATATTGTTGTTTTTGGTCTGCAGATTGTGTTAAGGTGGGACAACTTCTGGTTTTCTTGATGTCTTATGATTGTCAGTGGGCATGTACAGTTCAGCTGTCACTGAAAAGCTCTGATTGGGAGAAAGGAAAGCTAACAAACTTCGAGGAAGGAGATAAAGTAATTAACATTTGGCTGGAGATTCAGAGCTGATTGTGCTCTGCTGGCTATTGGTCAAGAAGGCTTGTTCCAGGGCATAAAGAACAATCCAGACAGATTGCTTGTTGTTTTTGTTTGTTTGTTTGTTTTTGTTTTTATGTAACTACAAACTATAATGATCCCACAATATAAATGGATGATAAGTATTAGAGCTGAAGAAAAGCAACACACTTGATAATATCCATCCTAGCACAGTTGTATAAATGCCAGGAGCCAGTGACACAAGGAACATCCATAAAGGGGGTGGCTTTCCTCTGTCATTTCTCAGCCTGACTCTTGAGCCTAGGAGTGTTGTACTGTCCAGAGAGACAAAATATGTTTGAACATTACTGTGATTCCCTCTTCAGAACCGATGGTGTGGAGTAGACTAAAACACACAGCAGAACAAAAACAGAAGCGGTAAATATCGCTGTCATTGAATCATTTCCTGTTGAGGATGATCAGCCTAATGTAACCAAGTGTTTAGAGATCAGTAGATCAAATAACATGGACTCTCTGCTGCATTTTTTCATTTTAATTACAATGTTGGCAATATGGTGAGACACGTTTGAGTAGCACTCTCACTTCTATACGTAAAAGATAAGAAATAATTTATAAAATTTTAAGGGAGACCAAAACAAAATTACTAAAATTTTCTCTCCAGAAAGAGAAAAATTTCAGCCTACAAAAATTTTATTAGCTGATACAGGACAAGCTTTTCTTTTATAGCTATACTACCCTAAGCCTGATAATCGTTTCATGAATTATTACACAAAGCTCATTGGATTATTTTTCTCAGAGACCCGCTCCTATCCGTGCAATCTACCTTCTTCTGAATCTATTCATTATTTTATAGGATATATGTATATATATATGTGTATATCCTATAAAATAATGAATACATATATCTACACACACAAACGCATATATACCTTCCACTCAGTCTACATACAAACACACACACACAAACACATATGTACCCTCCACTTAGTCTTTATGAATAAAAATATTTCAAAAAGCTGAACTGCATTTTATAATTAAGTATTTCAAATAAGATATTTTAAGCTATTTAAACTTGAATCTCTTTTGTAAAATGTGCATAACATCTACCTTGCAAAGGTATTGTAGGTTTAGAGGTAATGTGTATAAAGCACTCAGCCCAGTACCTGACATGTGGTAGATACTAAGTAATTCACAGTTATCATTATTATATTATTGAAATCTTTTTAAACAAGTAAATAGGCCACATCATATAGAACACTTTATTGAAAACTGTGGGCTGTGACCATTTGTAGCTCAGGAAATCAATTTGCTGTGCTTTGACTAGGATTAAAAGAAAAAGAAAAAAATATAAGGAAAATACCTGTGTACAGTAGCATGCACTGATAAGTAATGTTTTGTGAAATTATTGTTTCTACTACATATAGTGTATGTATTAGTGTTGTTGTTGTTTAGTCACTAAGTCATGACCAACTCTTTGCGACCCCATAGACTGTAGCCCTCAGGCTCCTCTGTCCATGGAATTTTCCAGGCAAGAATACTGGAGTGGGTTGTCATTTCCTTCTCCAGGGGATCTTCTTGAGCCAGGGGCCTAACCCAGGTCTCCTGTTTGGCAGGTGGATTCTCCATCACTGAGCCACTAGGGAAGCTTATATATCAGTGTATGTGTGTGCATTTGTGTTAGGTTGAGATTTCTCTGGATCATAGTTAAAAAACTTTTAAGAGCCATTGATAGAGAATTGGGTGAAGAAATGGCAGGCTTGAAAAATGGGTCCAGAATCTCACAGTATCACATAACCCTTCCAGCTCTGCCCTTGTTATGAGACTGGGAAACCAGGCCATTCTAAGATCAAGAGTCTCTCCCCCTGCAGGTGTTTCTAGGACTGACCACTAGGAAGGACTGGAAGAAGATCACCTGGGACGCAGTGCTCTAGGTGGTGCCAAAGCTCAGGACCCAGGAATTCCCTGGCCATACATGTGCCCACATGCCCAAGAGTTTCTGGGAAGGGTGACCTGACTGCCTGGTGCTTTTAGAGATCCTGCAATTGATACGGTTGCCATTGCAACACTGGGATTTACCTGCCAGGGTCCTTTGCCAGGATTTGTACATGTTGCCAGTAATGCTTGGGTGAAGAAAGATCTAGATCTGTGGGTGAGGAGCAGTGTTATACTCTGCTCTTGCCTGAACTGCAAGGGCTGTGGTGCCAGCCCCATGATGGAGCCAAAGCAACAACCAGGCCCTCTCCATAGTGAGAAAAGAATGAGACAGCTATTCTGTAAACTCCAAAACCATGTTAGGAAATCAGAAATCTCACAGTATTCTAGGAAAAAATGTACAATTTCTGAGCAACAGAAAGTGATTCATGCCTGACACTGTAAAAAATTAAAAAGTCATAGTTATCTTCATTGTCATTCAAGAAGGTTGAATGGTACTTCAGTTCAGTTCAGTTCAGTTCAGTTCAGTTCAGTCGCTCAGTCGTGTCTGACTTTTTGTGACCCCATGAATCGCAGCACGCCAGGCCTCTCTGTCCATCACCAGCTCCCAGAGTTTATTCAAACTCATGCCCATCGAGTCGGTGATGCCATCCAGTCATCTCATCCTCTGTCGTCCCCTCCTCCTCCTGCCCCCAATCCCTCCCAGCATCAGGGTCTTTTCCAATGAGTCAGCTCTTCGCATGAGGTGGCCAAAGTATTGGAGTTTCAGCTTCAACATCAGTCCTTCCAATGAACACCCAGGACTGATCTCCTTTAGGATGGACTGGTTGGATCTCCTTGCAGTCCAAGGGACTCTCAAGAGTCTTCTCCAACACCATAGTTCAAAAGCATCAATTTTTCGGTGCTCAGCTTTCTTCACAGTCCAACTCTCACATCCATACATGACCACTGGAAAAACCATAGCCTTGACCAGACAGACCTTTGTTGGCAAAGTAATGTCTCTGCTTTTTAATATGCTACCTAGGTTGGTCATAACTTTCCTTCCAAGGAGTAAGCATCTTAATTTCATGGCTGCAGTCACCATCTGCAGTGATTTTGGAGCCCCCCAAAATAAAGTCTGACACTGTTTCCACTGTCTCACCATCTATTTCTTATGAGGTGATGGGACCAGATGCCATGATCTTAATTTTCTGAATGTTAAGCTTTAAGCCAACTTTTTCACTCTCATCTTTCACTTTCATCAATGGTACTTAACAAAAGAGAAGTATTCACACAAATGAAGAATTCGCACATAGAGGCTTCTACTGGAGTGTGGAAACAGCTCCTCCAGTTCCTTATGGTCAGCAAGCCACTCTGGACATCAGGAGCTCCAGGAAGCTTGGTCAGAGGAGCTAGTACAGGGAGGGAGGCAACTGGCTCACCAGGATCACAGAGGCAATGACATGGGAGATTCCAAGTCCCATTTGGCTTCAGTTCAATGTTAAGTCCACAAGAGCAATTCCTGGAGGTCTAGAGCCAGCCCTGGGCACAGTGCTGAAGTATGAAATATTTAGACATTATGGGAGATTTTGGTCAGGAGGCCCCATGTACTGAATCACTTCCCCCAATTACATGGTCCCCCCCCAACCCCGGTTGTACCCATGAACCACTTCAGGCTTGAGGACCACACACCAGTGTGGTGCCGCCCTAACTTTGGTCTGTTTTCTGAGTAGTTCTCTCCTTCTGTCAACTCTGGAACACTTCAGTGTCCTCCTTGGACACTAGACAGTGTCTAGGAGGAAATGGTAAGAGAGAAGGGGATGATTTGGGTTTCATGAAGATTTGCAGAATACGTATCATTATCCTGCAAGGAGGAAATTTCCTACAGTTGTCCAGTGAAAAGCTGTTTCAGAAACCCTGGAATCTCCCCTACACAGGCAATAGGTAATTGAAAGTAGAGCAGAGATGAAAGGAAAACCACGAACAACCCCACCATCCTCACAATGGAGGGAGTACGTGTCCAAGTCTCCTCTCTCATTCCTTTCTGAAGGCTCAAGTGTGCACACCTGCATCCATCTTTCAAGAAAGTTATTAGATATGTTTTCTAAGTTTAAAAAGGAGTGTAACCTTATACATGTGAATGATATCCATGTAAATGCATCATAAAATGTGATAAGACAATGTATTATTGAGGTATAAACACTCTATTATCAAAAACATGCTAAAAGATGTTTTATGCACGCACACACACACAGATGCATGCACGCATGCACGCATGCATTGTATCTACTCCCCAGCTACTAGTAAGAGATTTTCCAAGTCACCTGTTGGGAATCCTGTGTTATTCAGGGTGATATCTGTAAGACTGTGCAATTGAATTTTTAGCACAGACTAGTCATTCTAGGAGTTGCTATGCTTTTCCAGAATAGACTTAGACATTTTTGAATGGGAAAGCAATTCAACTTGTAGATGCTATATATTCAATTTTCCTGTTATCTACTTTTTCTGTCTTTTTAAGATATATTTCATACTCCAAATCAAGAGACTTTTTGTCAGAAATTTTCCTTGTAACCTCTTTAAAAATCTACACATTTACAGGTAAATGTAATCCATGTGTTTCTGGTTTATTCTCCCCTTCTTCATCAAAACGTTACCCTCTACAAAGTATTTGATCACCAAAAAGTTATATGAGATTTTTTAAAGGCTTTTTTTCTTAGTAAAGGGAAACCACATTTGATCAATAACATAGTTATAAAGTCAGTTACATGAGGACTTATGAAGATATATTGTTTTACTATTTAACTTTAATAACGTAGGCTAGAGATATTTGGAAACTCACCAATCACTGTCAGAAAACTGCACATTATTGGTTTTTTTATTTTCTTCACAAGCTAAAACTCTATTTTTTTGTTTATAAGATGTACTTTATCTTCTCGTTATAGTGACTTTTTCCCTTAATTTGGTTCCTAGATCTGCACTTAGAATTCATTGCAAATAACTATGTAATATAACTCTCTTACTCCTCAATACATCTGCATATAAATACTTTATAAGAAATCCGTAAATCTATAAACCCAAACACACAATTATACCAAGTTATTAGACACATAATACAAGGCAGTAACTCTCTCTAGATGATGAGCCCCCTAAGAGTAAGAGGAACATCCTCCCCATTGTGGTATCTGAACGCAGTAGGCCTTCAGTAAATATTCACTGGGGCTTCCCAGGTGGCTCAGTGGTAAAGAATCCACCTGCCAGTGAAGGAAACACAGGTTCAATCCCTGGTCTGGGAAGATCCACCTGCCTCGGAGGAGCTTAGCCCATGCCCCACAACTATGGAGCCTATGTTCTAGAGCACCGGAACGCAGCTACTGGGCCCATGTGCCACAACAGCTGAAGCCCGTGGCCTTTAGAGCCTGTGCCCTGCAACAAGAGGAGCCACCGCGGTGAGAAACCTGCTCTAGAAAAGAGCCCCCTCCTGCTGCAACTAGAGGGAAGCCCACACGCAGCAAGGAAGACCCAGCATGGTCAAAAATAAACAAAAGTAAAATTATAAAAAGAAAGAAGTTTAAATAAATATTTGTTAACCAAAGAAAATGTGATTTTAAAATACCAGTAAGAAATATAGTTACAGAAAGAGTCTGTGGATTTAGACCACAGAGGGATGTCATCTGAGCAAGGAGGAATATGTCAATAGGATACAATAGTACACCAACCCCTACTTTAATCCAGCTTCAAATGGATTAAAGGTACAGGGCTGAGGGCACGAGGGGCTCGGGAATGTTGTCAGTCACACAGCTGTTCCAGCTGGACCCTTCCCAGCACGTCCGTTTGTTGGGAAGAGGTGCTGGGGGCTAGAGTCAGTTACAGAGCTGTAAATTCATTCATAGTGCTTCAGAAATAATCATATTTCAGTTTTTTTTTATGTAGAATTGTATATATAATGTGTATAATGAAAGGTGACACTATGATGCAAATACGTGTGGTATATATGTTCAGCTATATATACTTTTCATCATACATATAAATTTGTGTAAGTAACATATATATACATATTTACAAGTTACCTAAACTCCATGTTATCTACATAGAGATTTACATTATAAAGGAATACAATGGAGGCCACCATCATTGTAGTTGATTGATTACTTTTACATCAAACATTATTGACCCAAAAAATATTATTTTTTTTTACAGACTCTTCAAGGAAGCTGGCAATGTTCTCTGATGTCTGAGGCTTGTTCACACTCTTAACAGTATGTGAATTATCAAAGAATAAAACATGAAATTCCCTCTGGACATTTAGGAAATATGACCTCTCCCTAATTGATCTAATCAAATTTCTGGAATCACAAAAGAATAAAGAAAACTTGTTTGAAGTCTCCATTCCCCACCAAAGATTTTCAGTGGATTATTTTTTCAAGCTGCAAAGACTATGAAATGGAGCCCCAAATGGATTCTAAGCCCCAAGAACACTTTCCCACATACTACACA
The DNA here is from genome assembly GCF_019320065.1 of Cervus canadensis. Lineage (NCBI taxonomy): Eukaryota > Metazoa > Chordata > Mammalia > Artiodactyla > Cervidae > Cervus > Cervus canadensis. Next base: position 31,471,555 of record NC_057400.1, on the reverse strand, counting down.
TTCCTGACTTTCGAGCAAAAAGTCATACATCAGAGTTTCAGGCCCACAAAATCCAAGCTTACAAACCCCACAAAACCCCCATTCACCTTTGTGCAAAAATGTTGATTCGTAACATAGCCATGATGAAGGATATTTAGATGTGTAAGCAGTTGTTCAGTTACAAACACCTGATTTACGAATAACCCACACTTGGACCCAGTGCAGTCTTCCCTCTTCAATGTTCTCTTTTCCCTCAGGCTAAAGACCATGGTGATTCTGCCTAAACAAACACAAAGGACCACCCCCCCAACCCAACACCCCCCACCCCGCCACACACATGCACCAGCCACAGCGATAAACAAGCAGCCAGAGCTGTAAGAAAGTTGCAGAGAATGAACTTGGAGAAAAACAGGAACTGATACACTTTGCTGTGGGGCAAGACATCAAAATGCAAATCAAAGAAGAATTAAAAATGCTATTAGTCATCCCAAGCTTAGTGGATATTAGTTTAATCAGAGCTGCTGCCATTCTCATTAAAATCAGCTTCCGCTCTCTTTTAGTCTTTCTCATTTCCCACTCCTACAAGAGCTTTTACAGGAAAGGTGAAAGTGAAAAGGAAAGTTAAGTCGCTCAGCCATGTCCGACTCTTGGACTGTAGCCCACCAGGCTCCTCGGTCCATGGGATTCTCCAGGCAAGAATACTGGAGTGGGTAGAGACCAGCAAAAAGTTGCGGTGCAGGTGGAAATAATAAATAATAAAATAAAATAATAAAAAATAGAATGTGGAAGACTATCTCAAATGACCTTTGTGTATTTTAGAATTTTGACAAAGCCACAGCTGGTAGCAGAAGCTGCCTTCATTCCCTGTCTTCTTCCTTCCTTCACTGTTCCACAGCCACCGGCTCCCAGAGAGCAATTATACACAGTCCTTTCACCACACTCAGAGGACCCCATCCAACACCACATCTTGGTGACTGATACCTCCAGGGATGGTTAATGGGTTTCTGTGTCATATAACCTCAGAGATGCTTTCTGGAATAGAACCAATTTAGGAGTTAAAGACTTCCTATAATAAGCCCACAATGGTTTCCACGTGATAACAGGAGCGGGCTCTTTTATCGAGCTGGGGAAAGGAGGTGAACTCTCTACATCTGTTCCTTGTTGGACATGTGTGATATGCCTGCATGGAGCTAAGTGCTGGGAAGCATGCAAGGGTGGATCAGTTATTTTTTCTGTCCTCAGAGTAATTAAAGTCTTGCTGGGAAGATGAATGTGTGGGTTAATGAAGACAATTGCATGTTTAAAGGTATTATGCACACTGTTGCAGTATGAGTGGTGCAAAGAAGCAGGGTCGGTTAAAAATTTGTGGGGTGGAGGAACTATTTCTAATATTCAGTGTTCACAGGCAGAGAGGGTTCATGGAATCCAGTGTTATGGCAGTGTTAGGGTCCTAGACTGGATTATATATGGCTTCCCTGGTAGCTCAAATGGTAAAGAATCTGCCTGGAATGCAGGGGACCTGGGTTCAATCCCTGGATCGAGAATATGCCCTGGAAAAGGGAATGGTTACCCACTCCAGTATTCTTGACTGGGAAATCCTATAGACAGAGGAGCCTGGCAGGCTAAAGTCCATGGGATTGTAAAGAGTCAGACACAACTGAGCGACTAACATACAATACATATATATATATGTACATATAACTGGTCAAGGTATTATGGAAAGGGAAGAGCCAGAGAAGGAAATAATCTAATATCTACTGATACACTGAAAGAAGACTTTTTAAAAAAATATTTATTTATGTATTATTTTTGGCTAGGTCTTCATTGCTGCGTATGGGCTTTCTCTTGTTGCAGTGCGTTGTGGTGGGGGGTGGGTTACTCTTTGTTGTGATACACAGGTTTCTTACTGCGGTAGCTTCTCTTGTTGCAGAGCACAGGCTCTAGGGTACATGGGCTTCATAAGCTGCAGCCCAGAGGGCTGCAGAGGTTGTGAGCATAGACTTACTTGCTCCACAGCATGTGGGATCTTCCTGGACCAGGGATTGAACCCATGTTACCTGAATTGGCAGGCAGATTCTTAACCACTGGACTACCAGGGAAGTCCCAAAGAAGGCTTTTTAAAAATTAATTTTGTTTGATTTTTATGGGGGAGTGAAGGAGTAATTTATAGAGAAATATAATATATATTTTATATAAATATATTATAAATATTATAAATATAAGGTAACAAATGATATAGAAGCAATTATTCAAAGGATTATAGCCAGCAAAGAAAACACAAAATGATTTCTGGTGAAATATTCAGGTAAGTAAATAAAAAATAAGTAAATGAAATTAAAAAATAAGTAAATAAAAATAAATAAAAATAGTTTAGATGCATGATCTAGCCATGTACTCTTCTCTGATATGCTCTTCCTTTTAAATGAATTAAATGCCATTAAAGAAAGCTAATTTAGTTATTTCTAGAATGTTTTTAATATAAATTTGTTTATTTTGCTTTTCTAAGAAAAAAATTATCTAAAATGATGATTTCCACAAGAGAAGAAAAGGACAATACAAGTCACATTCACAATCATAATCATTGAATTAACATATATAACTGTATGTAGCCACTTTAAGATGTGAATGTTGAAGATAATATTGGATTAAAGTTAATCAAAGAGGCACACTTCATCATACACAACACTTAGACTTCATCAGAGGCTAAAAGAATGTCTTGGAATATTTTCTTCTCTCAATTAAGAATAAAAATTAAGTTGTTCCAAATTCACTTTATATAGTGCAGGATATCAATAATGTGTCCATAATGTATCTGTGATGAAAATATCATTTGAGTGTTCCTGGGCACAAGCAACTATTTAAGCATGATTTCAGGAAAATTCCGCTGTCACAATGCTATTCCCCAGCAGTGCTGGCGGTACCAGTGACCAGGCAGACACTGGCTTTTCTGGTTCTGAAGACAGCAAAGAATGTTGACAGAAAGTACCACCCCATGATTCATGTGTCAGGACAAGGCTTAAATCACTCTTCAGTAGAAGCATTTCCAAGGCTATTCCTTCCCACAAGCTTTGTATGTAAGATATTCTGCATTCCCCATGGTTACCCAAAGGGGAGAAAAAAGTCACTATACTTCAGATTTCAACTGCTTTGCTGTTGAATCTCAAGCGCACAATGACTTTCACCTCAACAATGTCTTCTGGATTGTTTCAGTTTTTTCACTGGATCCTGGATATGACTCGTCTTTTAAAACAATGAAAAAAATATCACAAACAAACAAAGACATGTATTCTTATACACACGGTAATAATAAAAGCTAGATTTTGGCATATTGCTACATTGTTTAAGTTATCCGCGGAGCTGGGCAGCAGGGAAATCACCTCCAAAAAAAGATGACCTGAGAAAAAATAATAAGAGCAAATGAATGATATTCTTGAGTTGGGTTGTTGGAGCCAGCAAACCATGTGAATGGTCCCCACAAACTCCAGTAAAAAGGGCTATTTTTAGCTTTGGGTTAATGGGAAATATTAAGCTCCAAGAGAGAAAGGCATCTAGGTTATATGTTTCATTGGTTATATCAATTCTTTTTTCGCAAAGGAAACATTGAAAAGTACAGCAAACAAAGCAAAACCAAAAGACTGGTGATGACATCAATATCCCTCGTCCCTACTTATCTGGGCTTCCCTGATAGCTCAGTTGGTAAAGAATCCGCCTGCAATGCAGGAGACCCGGGTTTGATCCCTGGGTTGGGAAGATCCCCTGGAGAAGGGAAAGGCTATCCACCCCAGTATTCTTACCTGGAGAATTGCTTGGATTGTATAGTCCACGGGGTTACAAAGAGTTGGACGCGACTAAGTAACTTTCACTTTCACTGCTTATCTAAATGAATCTGTGTCTCTTTAGTGTTAGAGTCAGCTGAGGTCTCATTATCCTTTAGAGGTCTCATTATCCTTTAGAGATCTCATTATCCTATGAGATGGGTGTTTTCAGCAAAGTTCTGTCCTATTCTGGCCAGGAAGCAACAACAGAACAGAATCAACACTGGAAATTCAGAGCTTTTATTGTGTTCTCAGTATGTGTACTAGTCACTGTGTAAGATTCAAAGATGGATGTAATTGAATCCTTGTTCCCAGTGGACAATACAGGTTAATAGAGAAGCAAAACAGTTTATTCTACCCTTTATTGTTATTTAATCTCCTCTTTGGTGATTGCACAAGGGAATGAAATAAGAGTTTGAAGAAGGAGGAATTAATATCTATTTGGAAAAAAAACAGAAATTGCCTTCTAGAAGCTGATCTTGAAGGTGTAGGAAGGGCAGGATTTGAATAGGTGGCAAGTGAAGGGGAGCTGATTATGAAGAGATCAGAGCACCAGTAAAGGCATGTAAGTGGGCATTTGGGTCATAATGAGTTTAGAGCTGGTGTTTCAGAGGATATAGACTGCAGGTCAGAGAAAAGTAGCAGATAAATGAGCAGGGTCATTCCACCGAGGGTCTGAAATGCTAGTTTAATAATGCATTTTGATCTGTGGATAATTGAAAGTCATTAAATGTATTTCTAAAGAGTAGTGATTGAGCTTCCTAAAATGTGGCCCTGACCATGTTGTGTCTCGAATACAAGAAGCATTGTACAGAGTGAGTGCAAAGTGGAGGTTTAAGAGGAGGCTCAGTCCTTGGGCATCAGATGGACCACTGTGCTAAAACTCTCATCTCTTTATTCTTCAGTAGGGCTGCCCTGCCCTACAGTAGGGTTTCTTTTCTCAACCTCCCACCCCACCCCCAGCCAGCACTCCTGTGCAAGGCATGCAGGCCAGCCCCGCTCCAGCGTTAATCCTTATACCATTAGGAATATTTCATAAACAGTGTATTGCCCATACATCAGCTCTGTATCCCTGAGTATGTAGAAAAAAGAACCAGGAAACGATCAGCCTGAGATTGGGAGAATGCTTTCTGGCTAGTTCAGTGGTTAACTCCACAGGAATGTTACCTGCCTTTTATTTTTGGATCACTTCCTTCTTCATGAAGGTTCAACCTCTGGCCCAGACAACTCTGTGTAAATTCCTGGTGCTTCTTAATGTTTGCAGGATGCACATGGAATGAACTCCAGCTGAGAGAATGCTGCGGCAGGTTGTATGTGGGAGACCATCACAGGTGTAACAGATAACCTAAAGGCTAAAGAGGTAATAGTGATATGTCAGTCCTGCATCAATGAGACAGAAAATCCAAAGAGTGCACCTTTTAATGGGGACAGTATCACCTCCAAATGGTAAAGACTGGCTCTTGGGAAGTAAAAGCATCTAACTCCTGTTACATATTAAACACAGAGACAGATACAGTACATAAACAGATATCTGGTATATCTATGGTGGCTCAGCTGGTAAAGAATCCACCTATAATGCGGGAGACCTGGGTTCAATCCCTGGGTTGGAAAGATTCCCTGGAGAAGGGAAAAGCTACCCACTCCAGTATTCTGGCCTGAAGAATTCCATGGACTATATAGGCCATAGGGTCGCAAAGAGTCAGAGATGACTGAGCGACTTCCACTATGGTATTAAATTTTCATGGGGGATATTTTATTCACTTACTAATTTATTGGGGGGAAACATGGCTTAAAAGCCTGCTTCAAAGAACAATGACTTATAGAAAGAGGTTGAAACATTGTCATGGGGGCATAGGAGCCTCAACCTTGTCTCTGTGTTCACAGGGAAAGTGGAGAGAGAGTGAGGGAAATCTGTGAGAAATCCCTACCTTGACAAGGCAGAGCTATCTGAATACTTAGCACTCACTCTGACAAGGCTGAGGTAGGTATTAAGAGTTGATGGCAAAATATGACATTCCTAGGTCTTTCTTGCCAGGCTGCAAAGAGAGCTTGCTGAGTGGCTGTTGGGGCAGAAGTAGGCTCTCCCACTGAAGAGTATAACTTTCTTTTTCTTTTTTTTCCTTTTAGACTTATTTTTAATTGGAGGATAATTGCTTTACAATATTGTGTTGGTTTCTGCCACATATCAAAATGAATCAGCCATCAGTTCGGTTTAGTTCAGTCACTCAGTCGTGTCCAACTCCTTGCGTTCCCATGAACCGTGGCACACCAGAGCCTCCCTGTCCATCCCCAACTCCCGGAGTCCACCCAAACCCATGTCCATCGAGTTGGTGATGCCATCCAACCATCTCATCCTCTGTCTTCAATCTTTCCCAGCATCAGGGTCTTTTCAAATGAATCAGCTCTTCACACCAGGTGGCCAAAGTATTGGAGTCTCAGCTTCAACATCCGTCCTTCCAATGAACACCCAGGACTGATCTCCTTTAGGATGGACTGGTTGGATCTCCTTGCAGTCCAAGGGACTCTCAAGAGTCTTCTCCAACACCACAGTTCAAAAGCATCAAATCTTTGGTGCTCAACTTTCTTTATAGTCCAACTCTCACATCCATACATGACTACCGGAAAAACTATAGTAGCTTTGACTAGACGGACCTTTGTTGACAAAGCAATGTCTCTGCTTTTTAATATGCTATCTAGGTTGATCATAACTTTCCTTCCAAGGAGTAAGCGTCTTTTAATTCCATGACTGCGATCACCATCTGCAGTGATTTTGGAGTCCAAAACAATAAAGTCAGCCACTGTTTCCACTGTTTCCCTACCTATTTGCCGTGAAGTGATAGGACCAGATGCCATGATCTTAGTTTTCTGGATGTTGAGTTTTAAGCCAACTTTTTCACTCTCCTCATTCACTTTCATCAAGAGGCTCTTTAGTTCTTCTTCACTTTCTGCCATAAGGGTGGTGTCATCTGCATATCTGAGGTTATTGATCTTTCTCCCGGCAATCTTGATTCCAGCTTGTGCTTCCTCCAGCCCAGAGTTTCCCATCATGTACTCTGCATATAAGTTAAATAAGCAGGGTGACAATATACAGCCTTGATGTACTCCTTTTCCTATTTGGAACCAGTCTGTTGTTCCATGTCCAGTTCTAACTGTTGCTTCCTGACCTGCATACAGGTTTCTCAAGAGGCAGGTCAGGTGGTCTGGTATTCCCATCTCTTTTAAAGCAGAAATAAATATTTTTCTGGAACTCTCTTGCTTTTTCAATGATCCAGTGGATGTTGGCAATTTGATCTCTGGTTTCTCTGCCTTTTCTAAAACCAGCTTGAACATCTGGAAGTTCGCGGTTCACATACTGCTTAAGCCTGGCTTGGAGAATTTTTAGCATTACTTTACTAGCACGTGAGATGAGTGCAATTGTGAGGTAGTTTGAGCATTCTTTGGCATTGCCTTTCTTTGGGATTGGAATGAAAAGTGACCTTTTCCAGTCCTGTGGCCACTGCTGAGTTTTCCAAATTTGTTGGCATATTGAGTACAGCACTTCCACAGCATCATCTTCTAGGATTTGAAATAGCTCAACTGGAATTCCATCACCTCCACTAGCTTTGTTCGTAGTGATACTTCCTAAGGCCCACTTCTCTCCTCAATCCAGGATGTCTGGCTCTAGGTGAGTTATCACACCATTGTGATTATCTGGGTCGTGAAGATCTTTTTTGTACAGTTCTTCTGTGTATTCTTGCCACCTCTTCTTAATATCTTCTGCTTCTGTTAGGTCCATACCATTTCCGCATAGGTATACATATGTCCCCTCCATCTGGAACCTCCCTCCCACCTCCCACCCAATCCCACCCATCTAGATTGTCACAGAGACTTGTGGACACTGGTAGAAGGAGAGGGTGGGGCAAATTGAGAGAGTAGCATTGAAACATAAACGTTACCATATGTAAAATAGATTGCCAGTGGGAATTTGCTGTTTAACACAAGGGGCTCAAGCCAGGAGTGTACCTTTAACTTGCAAATGGGGGTTTTCCAGGGCCCGCACTATAGCTCAGGCTTGTAGGAACATGGCTGGGCATCCCACTGTTGCTCCACTCTTGGGACTGACGTGCATGAAAAGCTTAGCCTTAAATGCTGGCTCTCCAAAACCTGTAAGCTTCTGCCTTCTCAGGAGATAGGGAGATACTCTGAAGGAAGTGCTTCAGCTCCACTGGGCTTCCTTTAAGCCAGTGGACTGGAATGGAAGGACTCCTTGGTAACCAAATTCTGGCCTAGAGTGATGACATCTTCTCTTCTTTGTGACTGAGGGACAAACAGATTCAGAGAACCAGCGGAGGTCTGGGGCCATCCATGACATCAGACAGGGAGTCTTCTGTGCTTCTATCAGAGTTTCTATGTAATTGTTTTGTCCACCCACAAACAGCTGGAGTCTTGCCCGGTATCTGAGACTTGGAAGGGGCTGGGAAAATGAAAAGAACCAGAGGAGAAGGAGGAAGGAGGTGGCCCTGCAAGCAAGGCATACAATGTGAAGGAAGGTAGAGGAGAGCGGAAAAGGGGAGCATATGAGCGTTAGACTCCAGAAAAGAAAGGTAGCAGCAGGTTATCAAGACCATTTTAGCTCAGGAGAAAGAAAATATGAAGAAAATTGTTCTGAAGACTAATTGGCTAGATATGTAATTTTCTCTAATTATGTTGTATGAGAAAATTATGCATATTTATACTTGCCAAGACTGTGTATCTCACTCAAACATGCAAACACATGTATCTGTCATCTTATTATACATGTGTGGGATATTTGGGTATGTAATTTTCTAATTTGATAATGATTTAATGAAGTTCTTCTTGCAAGGTACCTTCCTTTGAATTCCTTTTTTTGTTCCTGTATGTCAAGCAGAAAGTGAGAGGAGACTTCCAAAAATGGAAATGCATCAAGGGAGGCAATAAAAACTTGATGAGGCTGTCACCCTTTAGATCTTTAAGGGATTTCGCATGAAGGGTGAATAACACTCAATATAATTACTTGCTAAAGGATTAGGATATATTCTTTTAATTATAGGTTTATACAGGTAAATGTTTATGGGCTTGCATGGACAAGCCTCCAGAGAGGTAAAGAAGTTTTATGTCTCGTGGCAGGAGAAACAGGTCCACAAAAGGAAGTAATATTGTTATCTCACGTCATTTACTGTGGAATCAGCTTTTGAATTTATGTTCATGCCATTTATGGTTAAAAAAGGAGACTCAATTTGCATGTCTAATATGTGCTTAGGTTCATATCCAGTTAAAGCCAACTAAACTCACACACCCATGTCATTCTGACAAGACTGAGGTGCAGATGAAGCTAAGAATTCTCTAAGTTGTTCATACAAGTATTATATTGAATGCCTGCAAACCGTAGTAGATGGACAGAGGTTTTTACTGTATTAAATCAAGAGAGAAAACGTCTCAATTTTCCATATTTTTGATGTGTTTTAAACCTAAATGGTCCATGCCATATTTACTACTTTGGTAAAACAGAATTCAGCCCAATGTGTTTCAGAAGGGAAAAGTTTCCCAGGAGGGAAGCTTTTAATTACATACAAGAGTGCCAATACAGCATGGAGAAAAAGAATTCTTAGTCATAAATCAAACATGCCCCATTGAAACTGCATGCTTAACAAATAGCTTCGATCTTTATAAGAAAAAAATCACTATACTCAAATACTGCAAGCTATTGTCCCAACTCCCTCCATCCATCCCACTTAGTGGGGAAGAGCCCACCTGTCATCAATGCATTTCTCTCCACAATTCTTTGTATCTTTGTAAAAGGCACTTCCAGAAACCAAGCTCATCCCTGAGAGTACAGGGGCTCCAGTGTTAGCGTGTTGATTTTTCCCTCCAAGCATACGTGAACTCAGGAATGAGATTTCTGTGCATGAGCTGTGTCTTACAGCTTGTGTTTCCAAATATGCTTTTTTTTTCCATTTATTTTTATTAGTTGGAGGCTAATTACTTTACAATATTGTAGTGGTTTTTGTCATACATTGACATGAATCAGCCATGGATTTACATGTATTCCCCATCCCGATCCCCCCTCCCACCTCCCTCTCCACCTGATTCCTCTGGGTCTTCCCAGTGCACCAAATATGCTTTTATTTGGTTGGTTGGTTGTCCCGAGTTCATGACTCTGTTCTATATAATTTAAGTGGAAGAATGCCATAGTGTCATTCCTAAATTCAGATTCTAAATGAATATTTAGACAGAACAAAACTGAAAAATGTGAGACAAGCATGCTTGGTCCAGGCTCAATGAATGCACTCTGCCATTTCCTTTCAAACATTCCTAAAAATTTTTTTACAATTAAGACCCTTTATTCACAACAATTCCTCCGACCTGTTTTATTTTATGAAAGAGCACAGGCTAAAAGAGGTGAGTAAATGCCGAGACTTGTTTTCTTGCTGAGTTTTCTCTTTTGTTGTTTCAAGAATTTGGGGTGGTTTTGTTGTTTTCTCTTTTCAAAATCTACATAATACAAACTTTTTTCTAATTGCAGGATTTGGCTTTGATGTCATGTAATGAGCCATTCCTTAGGAAGTACAAAGTAGAAATAACATGAATAGTTAGGCTACAATTATTAAGTCATCTTTCACCATAAAACCCAATATGCGGTGAAATGAAAGACATCTCTTTTCTATGCAGTGAGAGAAATTAAGATCTTAAAAACAAACAAACAAACAAACAAGATCCTCCCACATGTGAAATTGTGGTATTTGTGACTTTAAGTGATCAATCATGTCTCAAGAAAAAAAAATTTTTTTTGATGAAAAAAACAATTTTCCAGATAGAAATATATACATGAGTAAGGATTTCTTTTCTGGAAAATTTTAGTTTTGAAATTATATAATTAGTAGCTATTGGCTTTCTTTTAATTGGTCATACATTTGCCCCTCCCTAAGAAAAACAAATGGGCTTCCCAGGTGGTGTTAGTGGTAAAGAACCTGCCTGCAATGCAGGAGACATAAGCGATGCCAGTTTGATCCCTGGGTCAGGAAGATCTCCTGGAGGAGGGCATGGCAACCCACTCCAGTATTCTTGCCTGAAGAATCCCATGGACAGAGGAGCCTGGAGGGCCACAAGTCCATAGGGTCACAAAGAGTCAAACATGACTGAAGCAACTTAGCAAAGAAAAACAAACTGTATGAACTGTTGTTTTCCACAGTATTCTACCTTAATTGGAATAGCTTACGAAACAAAGATAAAAGTCAGATTTGCCTTGAAACAGTATGTGCTTTTTTAAGCTCTGGGTCACTATGGCCACCACAAATACAAAGTCAGAAGATCGTGAATCATATGTGAATGAATGCCAAATATTTTTTCTCCACCTCAGGAGATATGTGAAAGGATAATAGTAGCTTATAAAGTACACCATATGTCCTGTGTAAACCTAGTAATATGTTAAAATATTTAATTGTGAAAAAAAAAAAAAATCACCAGAAGGTTAAAAAAAACATTTCTTCTATTCCAAAAAACTAAGGTAAAAAAGTCAAAACAGGATACCATAAAAAAAAAAAAAAAAGCAGACATTTCACTTGATCTAAAGAAATGGAACAAACTTACAAACGTGGAAGAATTTCAGCTTTTGCAAATGTAAGAAGGATTGCAATGTTGTTGAGAAAGAATTTTTGGCATGCCAAATACAAGCAGGGCTTTTTGCCCCATCTTGTGACTTGTTCATCACTCATTCAAAAGTTATTCACTGTTTAACTTCACTGAAAATCCAAGACGGCTTTTCTTTGATCTGTACAGTGAAAACCCAATCACCAAAGCTTATTAAAATCTAATTTTTATTATGCTTCTGCATCTTTCAGGGTTTTTAATTCAAGGAGCTGTAGCAAAATATACTCTGGAGAAATTACCCTGCCATATTAGCCCCTATTAATAATGATGACCTTAGTTGGCTGATCTGGTGACCCTTAACATATTCTCTACAATATAATCTTTTAAATGAACAACTTCCAAATATTGACACCACCATTAATAATAATGCTTGTAGAATAAAGCATTGCAACTCTGAATTCAGGTAACCTGGGTTATACTTCAATTTCCCTCACTTTTCCTTATCTTTTATGTAGATAATGCCTAAAAACATATTTCCTAAATTCCAAGCCGGTTTTTAAAGTCAGTGAATCAAATTGCTCAAACTCACACAGTCACTTAATGAGTCAGTAACAACTTCTGAAACCTATTTCTTCATCTGTAAAATTAGAAGACTGACTTGATTGATCTTAAAAATCCTTTCCAGATTTACAGTTCTTGTTCTAACAGCAAAAGAAAAACAGAAAAGCTTCAAACAAAGTTGGACGGGAAGTTAATATTTGTAATGTCACACGGAGAGATTAGCTCAGCAATTTCCATTAATAGGAGTCATATGGTGAAATTCCCCGGAGCTATTTGGAAACAAATCTCCGATTGCTTAGAACTATAGGTAGAGCCAAGTTACCTTGACTTTTTGTTGTTATTATTAAAAAATTCAAGGTATTCAGAGGTTATGCTCTTTCTTAGGGTGGAGAACTGCAGATACATTGAAGATTATGTTTGAAGTTATGGTTTTCAGATGAATACTGAAGAAGGACTGAACTGAGTAGGAGATGGAATGGAGAAGGATCAGAAATGCTGTAAAGGTCACCGAACTGGGCTATGAATTGGCATGTGAAAAGCATTTCAATACCTCATGGTTCCTTGTTGGTTCCTTTCAATGTACTTAACACCCAAACTGATGAAAGAGGTATTGAGATGTTATGAGCAGTTGCATTAATCATTTTATCTTGAGTTCTGTCGTGGGATAACTGATGAAAGACTAGCCAAATGCCAAAGTCGAAGGGGATTCCGGGGGGTGGGGTGCTATCAAAGGAAGTTTTCAAAGACTGAAAAGAAGCATTCTAACATGTTTCCTCCATTAAAAGTAGGAATGTTTGGATGGAGGGTGTGGAGAGAAAGTGCTAATTTTCCTTTAACATGTGTTTATAAATTGTTCCTAGAAATTAATGCTAGGTGGTTCATATGTCTGTAAATATGAAGGATTTCAGATTATTAAAAATAGGACTCAAAAAATTAGAATGAATGCTTAAAAAAGGAAGTAGTTTTGTGTTTCATCTTCATACGACTCATTCTTGAATTGTTCTTTAAAAATACTTAAATGATTTAATGCTAAGACAAATTTTGAAGAATTTACTTATTAAAATTTTTGAAAATAAAAATATAAAGTCTACTAAAAAGTGGAAAATTATATTTACTTCATATACTATTAGTATATATAACGGGGCTTCCCTGGTGGCTCAGACGGTAAAGCATCTGCCTGCAATGTGGGAGACTTGGGTTCAACCCCTGGGTTGGGAAGATCCGGAGAAGGAAATGACAACCCACTCCAGTACTCTTGCCTGGAAAACTCCGTGGATGGAGTAGCCTGGTGGGCTACAGTCCACAGGGTTGCAAAGAGTCAGACACAACTGAGCGACTTCACTTTCTTTCACTTTAGTATATAATAAGAATTCAGCTGTCAAGGCAAACTGATGTTTGTAAAAAAGAATTCATAGAAATAACAACCTAACACTATAAGTTCTCCTCTGCTGGTCCATAGGTAGTTTTAAATATTCTTTTTCCTATGTCTCCAACAAATATTAAAAAAAGAAAAAAAAACCTATTACAGTAGAATTGTTTACTAATAGGTCTATCTGCTCCCTGTGCTGGATGATCTTTGTAGTTAAAGGTTGTCTTTCTACCTTACTGTTGTCTGTGCTTATTTGGCCCAGTGGCCATTCAATAAGAGTTTACTCAGTAGTTTGGTACTGTTTTATTTTTAATCTAGACAAAAAGAAGTGCAAACAAATACATGATCTTACCCAAGTCTTTAATGCCCTGGATGGTAACATTGGGACATTTATGAATAAGAAACTTAAATGACAAAAAACAACAGTTTGGGAAAAAATACTTGCATCATATATAATCAGGGAAATATTCCTAAGAGACAAAGAACACAAAATAACAAGAAAAACACAAATAGCTAAGTAGGAAGATAATAATAATGTAAATGTATGAATAAAAATACACATGGCTAATAAACATATGAAAAGAAGATCAGCTCCGCTAGTTATCAGAAAGTCAGATTAAAACAATAGTGAACTATTATGTTTGCCTATTTCATGAAACGTAATTTTTAAAGGTTACTAATATCAGTGGTTGGTAAAAATGTGGGGAAATGACCTCAGATATTTTTAGTGGGAGTGTAAAATAGTACAGCCCATTTGAGGGAAGGGAGTTTTCAATTTCTATTCTAGTTAAAATTTAAAGCACATGTGTTCTTTGAATAAGCAATTTCACAATTTGGAATTTATCTTAGAAAAATACTGGTACAAAGAAGCACATGTCTGAATGTTTCTGGCAGCATTTGTTGTATTAGGGAAAAATTGGAAGCAATCTAAATATCTGTTAATAAGGTGCAGGTTAAATAAACTGTGGCTTGTCCATCTGCAGAAATCTCTACAGTCTTAAAAAAGCTAAGTGTATTAACAAGGAAGTATATCTGTGACAGTGTGTGTGAAAAAGCAAGTTGTGAAAGCATATATACAGTATGAGCTTTTTTTGGTAAAATATATAATCATGATAAAAACTATGCATACTAGAGTTTGAAAAGATGCACAGTGCTAATGGTTAATGACCAGTGGGCATTTTACTTCTACCTACTTTTGCACTGACTGATATTGCAACTGGATAACTTTTTTAAGCACATGTTTTTAAACTGAAATGCAGAAGGAGGACATTTTGTGTTTAGAGTAAATTTGAAATGTTTACATACACTTCTTTATCTTAAGTATTTCTAGTGAATATAACACATGAATGTGCTTTAAAAATCAAATAATACAGGAGGGCCTTATGTATTAGTTTGGGTAGTTTTGACTGCAAGTAACAAAAGCCTTGTATCAACTGACTGAAAAAATAAGGTGAGTATTATCTGACATTACAGTATGTCAAAGGGAAGTTAGTCTTCAAGGTTAATCCAGTTGCTCACAGGTGTCATGAAGAACCTGTGTTCTTTCCAATTCATCTCATACTCAGATTCACCTCACTTAAGGCTTCACTGGCCCTAAGCGTCTCACCCAGATAAGGCAACATCATAAGGAAGAGAATATAGCATATGTCCTTATAGTTCCCTCTAAGGAGTGAGGGACACTTTTCTCAAAAATACCCCCTCCTGCCCCGGAGGAGCCTTCCTTTCCCTTTCCATTGGGCAGATACCCAGCAAAGGAAATGTGATTATCCTTGGAGTCTGGGTAGAACTGAGTACAAACAAAATCAGGGTTGTCTCAGGAAGGAAAAAGCAGCAAATATATTTGGGATAGCCAACCAACAATGTCAATTACAGTGTAGCATGAAAAGGATTAACCCTGGCTCCATCACTCATCCTTCTCTAGTCCCTCTCCTAGAAACCACTTTCTTTTTTAAGCCAATTTTCATTCTTTTTAAAGATTTTTTGGGGATGTGGATCATTTTTTAAAGTCTTTATTGGATTTATTGCAATATTGATTCTGTTTTGTGTTTTAGTGTTTTGGCCATGAGGCATGTGGGACCTCAGCTCCCTAACCAGGGATTGAACCTGCACCCCCTGTGTTGGGAGATGAAGTCTTAGCCACTGGACCACCACAGAACTTCCCTAGAGACCACTTTCAACACCTTTATTCTTTGGATAATTATTCCTGTAACTTTAAATAATATACTGCTATATCTTGATTTATGAATTTTAGAGTTTATCTATGGAATTTAACAGTACCTTATTTATATTCTCCACCACTAATGCAGTCTTCTAACAAACATAATTATGCTCTTATTTTTACTTACTTGAAATATAACCTTTGTAACTCTAAGAAAAAAAATGGATACACAATTTGCTTGAGCTCATGCTCTTCTTTTTTCTTGGTCTGTTTCCTCATTTTGCTGATGAATGTCTTCAAAAACTGAGAAAATTTGGGAAGTTGAGTCTCTAAAGAGTTTATTCTGACACCATGTTTATTTGATAGGCTGGCTTGTAAATCACATTTCCAGCTTCAAAGGTTTGTTTTGTTGTTGTTTAGCCTTCAGAGTGGCTGTTGAAAATATGGATGCAAGTTATTCTCTTGATTTTGAACACACAAAATATATATATATGCATACACATGTATTTTCTCTAGAAACGTTAAAGATTTCTCTTTATGGTCAATGTTCTGAAATTTCACAAGAATATCGCTGATTATGTGTTTTTCATTCATTTTGTATAGATGCTATTGAGCCCTTTCAATCTGAAAGTCCATGTTCTGCAATAAGAAATGTTCTTCTGTTACTTTTTAAAAAATAATATTTATATTTTATTTTTGGCTGTGCTGGGTCTTCGTTTCTGTGCACAGGCTTCGGCAATCTGGGGCTACTCTTTGTTGCTGTGCATGGATTTCTCATTGTGATGGCTCCTCTTATTGCGGAGCATAGGCTCTATGTGCGCAGACTTCAATAGTTGTGACTTACGAGCTCTAGAACTTGGGCTCAGTAGTTGTGGCCCATGAGCTTAGTTGCTCCACGGCATGTGGAATCTTCCTGGATCAGGGATTGAACCCATGCCCCCTGAATTGGCAGGCAGATGCTTATCCACTGCTCCACAGGGAAGTCCCTTCTGTTACTTTTTTGATAATATGTCTTCTTAACTAAGTTTACTTTTTCTTTCTTTTTGAAACATCATTTAGACAATACATTTGCTAGATGGGTTGTTTTTTTAAAAATCTTTTCACATATTTTCCTTCTTGTAGTGTTTTGACTCTATTTTTTGAAATAATTTATTTATATTTTCCTTTAAACATTTTTATTTTTGTTTTTTTTAATTTCAGTAATAATTTTTTTCTAATTCCAGGAGCTCTTTTTTCCCCTTTGTCCTTTTTTCATATTGTTTTACTTTTTCATGGATGTAATATGCTCGAGTCTACCTAAGGATGCCAACTGAGAATTTTTCATTCTCTTCAGTTTCCTGGATTCTCTTATTTTTCTCTAAAGTTAAGTTTTCTCTTTATTTCTTTCTCTTTCATTTTGAAGGCTTTCTACAAATACCTGTTTCTCGATTGCCTTATCATATTCACGAAAAAAGCAACATACAAATTTACTCTGAGCTCGAGTTTAAAGATAGGAATCCTCAACAAGCAGTGTTCTACCAGGGGGAGCTGGCAGGCAAGGGACTCTCCGAGTTTGATGCCCCTAAACATCAGCATGCAGAGAGGCTTCTGGTTTGGACTGTCAACCGCTACCCCATCAGCCCTAATTTCTACCACTTACTTCAGCTTCTTTAGGGAAGAGTGCTTTGGTAATAGTGGTCATGGTGGCAGGGACAGTGGTGGTGGGTAGATACCTTGATGCCAGGCATTCTGTTAATGGAGATCAACTGGGTGTCGTCAGAATTTAATTTCTCTGTTGTTAGTCCCACAACCTTTCTTTACCTTTAGTAGCATCTGCCATTCTGAAGTCCTAATCCTCTTCAGGGTCTTAAGTCCCTCCACATGAACTCATGGCTGTATGTTCACTGACCAGCTTCATCATCCACCAACCCTTCATCCCACATTTGTCTCCCCAAAATCTGAAAATCTCATCTGTAGATGCTCACCTCCTCCCCACCTACCAGCCACCATTTTCTTATTGTTACAGGATTTTATCATCCTTCAGTTGATTTCAGTTCAGTCGCTCAGTTGTGTCTGACTATTTGTGACCCCATGGACTGCAGCACACCAGGCCTCCCTGTCCATCGCCAACTCCTGGAGTTTACCCAAACTCATGTCCATTGAGTCATTGATACCATCCAACCATCTCATCCTCTGTTGTCCCCTTCTCCTCTTGCCTTCAATTTTTCCCAGCATCAGGGTCTTTTCAAATGAGTCAGTTCTTCACATCAGGTGGCTAAAGTATTGGAGTTTCAGCTTCAGCATCAGTACTTCCAATAAATACTCAAGACTGATTTCCTTTAGGATTGACTGGTTTGATCTCCTTGCAGTCCAAGGGACTCTCAAGGGTCTTCTCCAACAACACAGTTCAAAAGCATCAGCTCTTTGGTGCTCAACTTTTTTTATAGTCCAACTCTCATATACATACATGACTACTGGAAAAACCATAGCCTTAACTAGACAGACCTTTGTTGGCAAAGTAATAGCTCTGCTTTTTAATGTGCTGTCTAGGTTGGTCATAGCTTTTCTTCCAAGGAGCAAGCGTCTTTTAATTTCAGGGTTGCATTCACCATCTGCAGTGGTTTTGGAGCCCCCCAAAATATAGTCTCTTACTGTTTCCATTATTTCCCCACCTATTTGCCATGAAGTGATGGGACCAGATGCCATGATCTTAGTTTTCTGAATGTCAAGGTTAAGACAACCTTTTTGGCTCTCCTCTTTCACTTTCATCAAGAGGCTCTCTAGTGGAAAAATAACTCCAGAAAGAATGAAGAGACGCAGCCAAAGCAAAAACAACACCCAGGTGTGGATGTGACAGGTGATGGAAGTAAAGTCCGATGCAGTAGAGAGCATATTGCACAGGAACCTGGAATGTTTGGTCCATGAATCAAGGCAAATTGAAAGTGGTCAAACAGCAGATGGCAAGAGTGAACATCGACATTTTAGGAATCAGTGAATTAAAATGGACTGGAATGGGTGAATTTAACTCAGATGACCATTATATCTACTTCTGTGGGCAAGAATCCCTTAGAAGAAATGGAGTAGCCATCAGAGTTAACAAAAGAGTCCGAAATGCAGTACTTGGATGCCATCTCAAAAATGACAGAAAGATCTCTATTTGTTTCCAAGGCAAACCATTTAATATTGCCGTAATCCAAGCCTATGCCCCAACCAGTAACACTGAAGAAGCTGAAGTTGAACGGTTCTATGAAGACCTACAAGACCTTCTAGAACTATCACACAAAAAAGACGTCCTTTTCATTATAGGGGACTGGAAATACAAAAGTAGGGAGTCAAGAAACACCTGGAGTAACAGGCAAATTTGGCCTTGGAGTACAAAACAAAGCAGGGCAAAGGCTAACAAAACAAAGCAGGGCAAAGGCTAACAGGGCAAAGGCCAGTTGCCAAGAGAACGCACTGGTCATAGCAAACACCCTCTTCCAACAACAAAAAGAAGACTCTACACATGGACATCAACAGATAGGCAATACCGAAATCAGATTGATTATATTCTTTGCAGCCAAAGATGGAAAAACACTATACAGTCAGCAAAAACAAGACTGGGAGCTGACTGTGGCTCAGATCATGAACTCCTTATGCCAAATTCAGACTTAAATTGAAGAAAGTAGGGAAAACCACTAGACCATTCAGGTATGACCTAAATCAAATACCCTATGATTATACAGTGGAAGTGAGAAATAGATTCAAAGGATTAGATCTGATAGACAGAGCGCCTGAAGAGCTATGAACGGAGGTTCACGACATTGTACAGGAGGCAGTGATCAAGACCATACCCAAGAAAAAAGAAATTCAAAAAGGCAAAATGATTGTTTGAGGAGGCCTTACAAATAGCTGAGAAAAGAAGAGAAGCAAAAGGCAAAGGAAGAAAAGAAAGATATACCCATTTGAATGCAGAGTTCCAAAGAATAGCAAGGAGAGATAAGAAAGCCTTCTTCCTCAGAGATCAATGCAAAGAAATAGAGGAAAACAATAGAATGGGAAAGACTAGAGATCTCTTCAAGAAAATTAGAGATACCAAGGGAACATTTCATGCAAAGATGGGCACAATAAAGGACAGAAATGGT
Organism: Cervus canadensis; assembly: GCF_019320065.1. Lineage (NCBI taxonomy): Eukaryota > Metazoa > Chordata > Mammalia > Artiodactyla > Cervidae > Cervus > Cervus canadensis. The sequence continues at coordinate 31,451,983 of NC_057400.1, read as the reverse complement.
ATGGACCTAACAGAAGCAGAAGATATTAAGAAGAGGTGGCAAGAATACACAGAAGAACTGTACAAAAAAGATCTTCATGACCCAGATAACCATGATGGTGTGATCACTCACCTAGAGCCAGACATCCTGAAATGTGAAGTGAAGTGGGCCTCAAGAAGCATCACTATGAACAAAGCTAGTGGAGTCGATGGAATTCCAGTTGAGCTATGTCAAATCCTGAAAGATGATGCTGTGAAAGTGCTACACTCAGTATGACAGCAAATTTGGAAAACCCAGCCGTGGCCACAGGACTGGAAAAGACCAGTTTTCATTCCAGTCCCAAAGAAAGGAAATGCCAAAGAATACCCAAACTACCACACAATTGCACTCATCTCGCATGCTAGCAAAGTAATTCTCAAAATTCTTCAAGCCAGGCTTCAACAGTACATGAACTGTGAACTTCCAGATGTTCAATCTGGATTTAGAAAAGGCAGAGGAACCAGAGATCAAATGGCTAACTATTCTTGGATCATTGTAAAAGCAAGAGAGTTCCAGAAAAACATCTACTTCTGCTTTATTGACTATGCCAAAACCTTTGACTGTGTGGATCACCACAAACTGTGGAAAATTCTGAAAGAGATGAGAATACCAGACCACCTGACCTGCCTCCTGAGAAATCTGTATGCAGGTCAGGAAGCAACAGTCAGAACTGGACATGAACAACAGACTGGTGCCAAATCATGAAAGGAGTATGTCAAGGTTGTTAATTGTCACCCTGCTTATTTAACTTATATGTAGAGTACATCATGCGAAATGCCGGGCTGGATGAAGCTGGAACCAAGATTGCCAGGAGAAATATCAATAACCTCAGATATGCAGATGGCACTGCCCTTATGGCAGAAAGTGAAGAATAACTAAAGAACCGACCACCACCTACACAATCATATGGAGAGATCACAGCTTTCAAGATGTTCTTTTGGTCACTGGCATATATAGTATGTATGATAGTATTGTGTGAAGAGCTCTTGGCTGGAAGAGTCGGAAATAGTCTTATTTCTCCATACTAATAAACCACACCACCATGGATTTTTATTTCCTTACCTGTAAAGTGACAGGGTCAGAGGTGATGCCATTTCCACAGTTCTTTTCCACTTAATGGCTGGTGTTTCTATAACCCTAAGACTATGTCACCAAATGGTATCATTTGAGACTTGATAAACATTCCTGTAGAAGTGTTTTCTGAGCATGTTGTTGTGGACCTGCAATGCCCTGCCTTTAGTGGGATGGGCTTCATCAAGAATTTTCCTAGGGCACCAAATTAAGTCTAATAATACTTAATAGTGAGGACTCTTACCTAATTGGGACAGTCATGCTCACTTAACTGAGATGCCTCTAGGTGATTGTGTGTTGTATCTACAGAACCGGAGATGACGGGAGACTGGTGATGCTTTGGGCTTCTTCAAATAATTCTGTTAGTGCCACGTCAGCAGAGCAGGGTAGAGAAAGCAAACTCTTCTCCAGAAGAGTCATCTCTCCTCTGTGGGAAGAATCAATTCTCCCAGGAAGATTACCCATCAGTTCTCCAGTAAAAATCAATTAGTAAAGGGTACTCTGACTTCCTCATTGATAGGCTGGTCTGGTATGTCTCAAGATAGGTGTGTACCACAGCAGATAGTGTCTGCCAGAAAGAGTCTTATAATCTACATTACAAGACAAACCCACATAAAGATGGGAGGCAGGAGCTGAATCTGAGGCTGAGTTAAAGCGAAGGCTTGAAACGTACACAAACAGGCACACACGCCTATTAGTCAAATTTTTAAAAAGGCATGAGATTATAGATTCTTCACAATCTTCATAACCATAACAGAAATGCTGAATTTAACACCCGGTTGTTTAACCATTAGTCTTCTCTGTCTTTAAATTGAATGATGTCTCTGTTTCTTTGGCTTAAGGTTTGTTGCCATTGTATCATAAAAATCTTGATTTTTCTTTTTCAATATAGTTCATTTTAACTCCTCCACTTGGCCTATAAGACAATATTTTCCTTATAAATAGCAGTTGGGGAAATTTTATAATGTAGAACTTTATTATTATAAGACCTAAAAGAAAGCATGGTTAAATTTTTCTCATGTTTTTGTCCATATGGACCTAGGAAGTGTGAACTGATTTCCTTCTGTGGAGATTTTGATATGTACTGATACTATGTAATAGTGACTATGTCCTAGGACAATCTTAATACTCCCTGAGTGTTGTATAGTCCACACATAGCATTTGTTTCTAATTCAAATAATCCTAAACCATGTCTCATATAATCACTGCAGTTGTCTACAGCAGACTCACACTGATAACTTTTTTTCCAGAGGGGTGGAGCCTTTAGATAATTCATTTAACAAAGTTAAAGGTGTAAGTTTAATTATTGCTTTTCAGCAGTTTACATTACATTTGGGCTCAGTAACATCATTGAGATTTCTTCCACCCAAAGCAGGAATGCTCCATGCCCTTGATTTAACCTCCTCTGAACTAGGTGCTCACCTACACTGTTACTAGCAAAAGTATTTTACAACTCACTGCTCATGCAGGAACTTACTTCTCTTTACCTGTCTTACTGAGACACTGAGGCTGGGGCAAGAGACGAGTGGAACTTAAGCAAGCTAACATGCTGAAGTCAGGTGGATTTCAACACCCCAAAGACACCTGAGTGACTTTCTAGCAAGGACAAGCTTTTATTTAGGACTCTTCTTTCCTTTACTTTGGTACCTCCTCACACTCATGTCTGATCTGTACTGAGCAGTGAATTGACATCTTTCACTACAATGGAACATGATAATTTTGAATATATTAATAAAAATAAAATATTTACTATCTTTAAAGAATCTATGATTTTGATTTAAAATTTTTAATTATTTTGCCCTTGTTATAAAATCTTAAGTTTATGAGACAATGCATGTTTGTTTCATAGTAATTTAAAATACTTTATGTGACATTGGAAGGTTGTCTCTGTTTGGAAAGCAGAGCAATTATGCCAGCAGACACTCAATCAATGAAAAATGTTGTTTATTAGATAACTGCTAAGAATACATTTTGTAAATTAACCCGTATAATATTTTATCAGTATTCTGGTCTATCTGATGATTGTTAAACATGCCAACAACTTCAAGTGTTAAATAACTTGCTTCAGTCCAGAGTTGATATCTTTCTCTTTGTGGCTATATATTATTACATTATTTATTCTCCTAAATAAGGTCATCTTATGACCCACAGAATTCCTAGGAATCTCTAACTCACTTTGAAATTCAGATTTATTGGATTAATTTATGAGGTCAAAGTTCTGCTACCGCTTTATAGGAACAAGAATTTCTTCAGCTATAGGTTCGGGTTACACCTTAAATGCAGAAGAGTTCTACATTTATTTTTGGACTTTAAAAGAACCTGGATAGGAGCAAGAAGGATTGTGGATGAGTTACTGAGAAAAGAAAAGTTTAACGAAAGTCAGAAGGCTGGTCAAGGTTGCAGAAGTGCCTCAGCTACTTATTTGTTTGTGATTCTCTTTAGACTTCAGTTTCATGAGTTTTACAGTGGAGGTGCTATACTGAGTCTCTCTGGCCATATATGTGTGTTAGTCACTCAGCTGTGTCTGAATCTTTGTGACCCCATGGACTGTAGGCTGACAGGCTCCTCCATCCATGGAATTCTGCAGGCAAGAATACCGGAGTGGGTTACCATTCCTTCTCAGGGGATCTTCCTGACCCAGGAATCAAACCAAGGTTTCCTGCATTGCAGGCAGATTCTTTACGTCTGAGCCACCAGGGAAGCTCTGACCATATAATAAGATGTTAATGCCTTTTTCTCTCCACGTTAGATTCTCTAAAGACTCTTTATAAAACTATGGTGATCTTCTGAACCCAACAACTGGTGATGTAACAAAGTCATTTTCAGATTTATGAAATATCAAAAGTCTACCAAAGTCAAGCAGAGATACAAAAGTACTTTACCTTTAAAAAATCTAGCAAAAGTGAAAAAACAAATCACATTTAAATAATTGCCGTTTTCATTAAAAGTAAATTGAATTTCTTTAAGAAGTTAATACAATGCCAATAAATCTCCATATTTATTCTCTACTTTGGACTACATTGTGTCCCCCCAATTCACATGTTGAATCCTAAGCCCCAGTGTGACTGTATTTTAGATAGACTCTTAAGGAGGTAACTAAATTTAAATGAGGTCACAAAGTTGGGTCCCTAGTCTGCTAGAACTGAGGAACTTATAAGAAGAGGAAGAAGTCTCTCTTTCTCTCTCTCTCTCTCTGCCTGTCTCTCTTTTTTTTCTCTCTCTGTCTCCATGCACACAGAGGAAGCCATGTAAGCAAGAAGATGACCATCTACAAACTAGAAAGAAAGATCTCACCAGAAAAGGAACCCATTCAAACCTTGATCTTGGACTTTCTAGCCTCCAGAGCTATGAGAAAGTAAATTTTTATAGTTTAAGACATGTAGTCTTTTTTATGGCAGCCCAAGCTAAGACATTCTCCATACTTATTAAAAGTACAGAGAAATGAATAAAATATGCCATAGAGGTCCACAGGAGTCCTCAAAACAGTCCTCTAGTGCTTTTCTTTGCAAACACTTGACCATCTGGAAATCATGGCATCTAATGCTAAGAAAACCCCACTCTACTGGGTTGCAAAAGGGAAGGTCTGACCCTGGGATCACCCTAGTTAATATCCAGGCAATGTATACCACAGGCTTCCCAGGTGGTGCTAGAGGTAAAGGACCCGCCTGTCAATGCAGGAGACAAAAGAGACGCGGATTTGATCCCCGGTGTCAGGAGGATACCCTGGATAAGGAGATGGCAGCCCATTCCAGTATTCTTGCCCAGAGAATTCCACAGAAGAGAAGGCTGGCGAGCTACAGATCATCGGGTCACACAGAGTCAGACATAACTGAGCGACTTAGCACAACACAATGTATACCACATGTGTAATTTTTTAAACTAAACAATGGCAAAGTCTATCTATTTACAGACACTCAAGATGATCTCTTAAGATTCATTCTGTCCAAGATAGAGAAGGGTACGGTTGTTCCCTCCAGGGTGGAGAATACTGTGGGGTATCCTATGAGGCTGCAATATCATCACTACCAGCTTTCTTGGACTTGTAGGGGTTGTTCTGCCTTCTTTCAGAGTGAATGAGTATAGGGACAAGTAAAAAAATAATAATAATACAGAAGTCAGAGATGAATGGTACTAGAATTTAAAGAATGTAATTGAGATACCATCCACAAGCACAGAGAAGCTAAAGTTTAATGGACTTACCTACAGAGCTCATTCACAGGAAGTAAATGAAGTCCAGAGGAGGATTATTTGAGAGTTTCTTGTTGACCAGAGCTAAGTTATTTGTCTTTAAGTGGCAAGAGGATGGGGGCTTCCAGGTGGCTCAGTGGTAAAGAATCCACCTGCCAGTGCAGGAGACGTGGGTTCAATCCCTGGGTTGGGAAGATCCCCTGGAGCGGGGCATGGCAATGAAGCCAGCTCTCTCCAATTCCACTGTCCAATCTCTTACCCAGTCCACTACACATAACTCCTCTCTCTGTGGAGAATATGATTGGGCCTAAATAAGGTATGCCACAGATTCCACAGGATAGCAAAATACATTATAATATCCAATAATGGGTGCATATTACTCGATGGAAAAGCAACATGAAATACGAGATATTTATAAAAACAACAAAACCATTCCAAATTACTGGGTGTTATAGAGTAATTGTTTTTCTTCCTTTGTAAATTATCTGGGATGAGTACAAGTCAAATGATCTCCACATGTGTTCTAGAGAAGCAAACAAACTTATTTACTTTCCTTGACTGGTTCTCATTTTGTTATCTCTTATAGAGGTGCATTCTTTAAAGAAAAATAATGATTTGGCTGTGTGGTCATTGTCAAAATCACTTGTAAACACTCTTCCATAATGGAAAAGAGTCAACATTGAAATAAACTAAAACAGCTATTTTTTCTTGACTGAAGTACTGCCTAAGAAAGACTTTTAATTTACTTTCAACTATCAAAGATATTATTTTAATTGTAGCACAGAAGAGCAAAGTAACAACAAAAATCAATCTCTGAATTTCTAAGAGGATCATTAAGGTTGTTCCAAGTCTATATGTCTGAAATTATATAATACAGATTTTAATGATATTTGAACTTTCCATTTAAAAAGCACTGGCCCTATAAGCAAAACCCACCACAGATAATGACTTTTAATTGTAGCTCTTCACATGGTTTGTAGTATGCATTCAAACCTTGTGATGAATGGATATCTGGGTTTTTATTTCCCCAGTAAGCTGTAGTGAATTATACTTTTGAACAGTTCATAACTTAACATTTTTAATTTTGACATAGTATTCATGAAGAAGAATTCCATTTGCTGCTGACAAGTAGCGTCATACTCTTCAATAGGTCTTGTGAATACATTTTGGTCAGCCAAGGGCATGCTTAGGTAAACTGTCTCACCGAACACCACAGCCCTTGTCGTTTACAGTAAAAGATAAAAGTGGCGAACTTACAGTAAAAGCTCAGCAGGGAGGTGGCTCACTCTGGAAATGGTACTGGATGGTACTAAGAACAAGAATGTGTCATTGGTTTCAAGTTGTATTTCTCTTTCTTGGAGTAAGATCTTGCAAGAGAATAATAAAGAGGCACATAGTAAGGGCAAATAAAAAAATCTAATATGGAAGTTTAGGGATCTTAAACAAGATCCTCCCATCTGTAGAGGTGACCATTCTAGATAGGTGAAACATATCCTAATTTTTAAAAAATCAAACCTCTGGGGAAGAAATATTGTGAGTTACCATACTAATAAGTAATGGTTCTTGCTATGTGTTTCCTAAATTCCTACCATAGTACTTCATTCTGCATGTCCTTTTCTTTAGTCATCCATGGAAATGAAGCCCCTGGTTAGAGGAGACCAAGAGTGTCTGGTCATCATTTTTTAAATAAGAAATTTTCATAGGCTTATGATAGGTATTGTACCTAAACATCTTCTTCTCTATAATGAATAATCTCACTTCTTTGCATCTTTCCCCATCTCCTCTGATTTCAAAATCCCATGTTCATTTGTGAGCTAGAAGAAGCAATAGGCAAAGGATTAAAAGTTAGGGCTCTAGTTACAGTCCTGCCATGTACTATTCTGTTGGATGAAACACTTCAACCTTTCTGAGTTTCATCATTAATACAGTGTTGAAGTTTGGACAGATTTATCTCTGAGTCTAGCTCTAAAACCAAAGTTCTGATGCTTCCCAGAAATCGAGCTAGTTCTTCCAGGTTAATTAAGGAATTTAGAACTGGACACAGCATGCTGATGTTAAGTATATAAGTTAGGTCACCACTGTGACTTGGTTTATTATTATTTCTGAATCCTAGTCTCACAATAATATCTGTAAGTTGTTGGACTTCAGTGGTAAAAGAATCATGTGATTATTCATGTGAACCTCAAGACTGTTTCCTGCTAATCTTGTTCATCCTTATTAGCTCTGAAAATATGTTTAGCTTTGTTTTTAAGGGTATCAGCTGAAGATTTACCTAAATAATACTCATTTTGTTTGCTACTGATTATTTCTCCAACATATCATTTCATTATTATAACCTGGGCAATCACAGACTGGCTAACCTTCCCACCTGACAGTGCATCATCTGCTCCCTTAATTATATTTCTCATAAATCACTAAGGAAAATATTTAGCAGGATCAGAGCTAGTGCTGGTCCCAGACAACTGCCACCAGTATTGACTCTGATCCTCTGATAAGTTCTTTCTGCATAGTAACCATAAGTTGTGTGACTCATCCTGCGCTTATGTTCCCAACTGACTTATTTTCCTCTCTCCCTGTTTATTTGATTATGTTTAGCATGTATACATTCTATTGATATACTTTCTTTGACAGACAGAAAAGCAGTCCAAGTTGATAGTATGAATCCTAGGAACATGCTTAGGTAATATATGACAAAAAGAAACAGCATGGCAGGAACATGAAAAAATAAAAGCAACCCCAAAATCATAGCCCAGCTGAACTGTATCATTTACTATATTAGATGTAAATGGGATAAGATCTCCAGATTAAAAACAGAATTTTCAGAATAGAAAATAATACAAACCCAACTGTATGCTGCCAATATAAAGCACACTTTAAATATAGAGTCATAAATAGTTTAAAAATAAAAAGGGGAAAAAACCACTGTTCAGACATTAATCAAAACAAAGCTACTTTGACTGTATTTACGTCAAAATAGGCTTCAAATAAGATAAAGAAGGATTTTTATAATAATAAAAATTGAATTTTTAAAAAATATTAATATGGCAATTTTGAATATAATACAGCTAATAACAAGTCTTCAAAGTAAATGAAACACAAATTGACAGAAACACATAGGGAAATAGATAATCACAATCATCACGGGAAACTTTAACAGCCAATTGTCTGCAACTGATAAAACAAATAAATTTTTAAAAAGTCAATAACAATATGTAAGATATGAATGGCACTGACAAGTTACCTAATAGACTTTTCTAGAATATAACATCTGACAGATGCAGAATATACATTCTCTTCAAGCATATGTGGAATATTAAACACAAAGACAATATGCAGTCTACTAAAGACTTTCAGTATATTTAAAAGGATTGAAATCAGAGTATTTTACCTCACCCCAACAGAATTATATTCTAAGATATCAATAAATTCCTCCAAATATTTGGATATTAGGCAATATTTCTAAATGATTCATCAGCCAAAGAAGAAGTCACAAGAAAATCTAGAAAATATTTTGAATGGAACAATAAAAACATACAATACATTGAAATCTGTAAGTTGCAGCAGCTGCTGCTGCTGCTAAGTCACATCTAAGAGTGCTTAAAAGGAAAGTCATAGCTTTAAATACTTATATTAGAAAACAAACAAAAAAATCTCTAAAATTATCTACCCTTCCACCTAAAATTATAGAGAAACAAATTAAGCCCCAAGTAAGCAGAAGAAAGAACATAAAAAAGGTAAGAGCAGAAATCAATGAAATGAATCTCAAATAATAATAAAATTAACATTTGGAAGAATTGAAAATTGGTTCTTTCAAAAAAATTAATACAATTGAAACCTCTATCAAAATTAATCAAAAACAAAAAAAAGGTGGAAAAAAATACCAAAATCAAGAATGAAAGAAGGGCTAGCCCCATAGATCCCATAGACATTAGAAGAATAATAAGAAAATACTATGAACAGCTCTGTGCCAACAATTTCAAAAATATAGATGAAGTAGACAAATTCCTTGAAAAATGTTATTTCCAAAATGGATACATGAAGAAATATATAACCTGAATAAGAGTATCTGTGTTACAGAAATTGAATTTGTAGCCCTACATTGGGAGCCAAGCGCTATAGGCTGACAGAAGGCAGGCAATAGGGATGTGGTTCTTCCCACTAATCTAAAATACAATCTGAGTCATAGGCCATGCACTGTAAAGCTGTTCAAGATCTCAGACATCATCTAGGTCAGCTCTCTAATTTTACAGGTGGAGAAACTGACATCCAGAGAGGTTAAATATTTGCCTATGATCACCAAGCTAGTTGGTGGTAATCAAAACATCCATATTCCTAACACTATGTGAAATTATTATATGGGCATATCTCTCACACTTAGTTACCCGCTGTTTTCAAAGCCCAAAAGTGAGTGGCCCATCGGCGCATACATTCTTCAATCTCCCTCAATCCCCTTAAGACTTCATCTGATAGATACTCTTAGAATAGAAGGGAAAGAGTGTGTAACTATGCCCAAGTCCATGAGGGCTGGCTCACGACTGAGAAAGAGTTTTACGACAAGGAACTGCATTTCCGTTTCTTCCAGTCACTTCTCCATAGAGGTTTTAAGACCAGAGTGGGGAATGCAACGCATCATTGAATTGAACCATGAGGTGAACACAACCATTCATTTGCATTGAGTTTAAACATAGTAATTTCATTGGGCTTAAAAAAAAAAAATAACAATGTGGGGGTCATTTACATTTTCAAGATGTAAGCAAAATTTTACCCTCCAAAATATAACCTCATTGTTTTTACTCCCGTGTAATGTTAGAAAACCTAGAGACCATGTTTTTCTCCCAGATTTCTTTTGAAGACTGGGACCACCATCTGATGATCTGTTTATATTTTAATGCAAACTGATTTTCCTCAAGGTAGTAAACAGTGTCACCAGACTGTGTGGGGGGGAATAGTGGATATCAGTGGCTTGGAATTACCCAAATCGTTGATGCTCAGAAGGACTTCCTCTCTTATCCTTGCACCCGACATTTTGGACTATTACAGAACAAGATTTTCTGTTTCCAGAGTTTCTCTCGTCATTCACCTCGATGTGTTTCAGAGTCCTGTGAGAATTTCTGTCAGCACCAGTCAGTTTAGGAAGCCTCAGGAGGTCATACAGTCTATAGACGGCTCAGTAGGTGAGCTCCAGAGAACTGCAAAGTCTGCTGATTCTCTTTCCTCCAAATCTTTTGCCCCGACTTCCCAGGCCTTCTGACTGAGAAGTGTAGGCCAGGTAGCACTCCCCAAGACTGCTGAAAATACAAACAGAGAACTCAACAGGGGAGGTGGGGAGTAACACTGTGAATTTGTGTATGTATATGGAAGGCATCATTTCTGGAAAGTTTCCAGGATATATTGATTGGGCAACAGTTAGTCAGCTTTTTGGGATAATGAATCAAAGTTGAATGCCTTCCATTGTACATTATAATAAATAAACCTCTCTTTAGGGTGCTAATACTAGCCTTTCTTTATAGTTCTTGTTTTTAAATAAAAATAAATACATTCATATTTTCCCTAATTTTCTTCTTTTCTCATCATGCCAAGATTTATGATGTACTTTGAAACTTGGTTTCGAATGTCTGTTTTAATTATATATGAACCACCGTAAGTGCCCTGGTTCCAATGTGTTAAGAGACTTTAGCGACCTCGCCTAATATGAATCTAGACATCTATGTAGGACTTGATGACAAGGGGGACTCCTGAGAAGTCATTGGATTGATTCCATAGCATTGCTGTGACAGTGTGGAAGCACCATGGGGCATTTTCAGAAGCAGCATGGAGGCTATAAGCCAGAACAAAGTGCACTGGCATAAATCCTCAGTAAATATTTATTAAGATCAATGGCTATATAGAATGTGCTGATGGTAGCCTTTTGCTCTCAGTTATAATTAAGATGAATTACATTATTGATGTATTAGGACCTCCTCTTTGCCTTTAAAGCACAGGACAGGACTTTTTTTTTTCCAAGACAACTTACATATCTTGCTAGTTACCAGACACTGCACCAGTGCTTGCTCATAAAGCTCATTCTTTTAACCTGTAGCGAGCCTGTAGTAGTTTGGTGACAATGATGTGACCCATAGAGAAGTCTTGGATAAGTGCCAGGATCAGATAGCTGTGAATCATTTGACCTCTACTCATGTGGACGGTTTGAAGGCACTAATAGTCAGTTCATAATCACATTCAACAGCTCTCAATGAGTAATAGCCAGCACTGGTAAAAAGCAGTGCCTCTTAGAGAGGATTCCTGGAAGGTCAGAGGGAAGAAGGAGGACCCAGAGGACCCTCAAGACTAGAAGATGTTTATAGAAGGCAAGATTCTTGTTGGCCAGGGGTAAAGGAATAGTCTTCTTCTCCCTTACATATGTTTTCAAAAATTGGTGGTTGCAAGACATTATCTGAACCTTCATTATCTTAGATATTCTTGAGTACTATTTTGGGTATATTTTCCAGAATGCCCTCGTCCCTTAAAGCAGTTTCCTTCAAAGGAAAGAATAAGATTTGGGGTTTTAACTTACACCTTGGAAGTAAAGAATATTTAACTGAAAGCATCTTTTAGGAAAAGGACATAAGACATATTGAATAATTCAATGAAAGTAAATGAAATAATTTTGCTCCTTTTCTGCAACAAAAAGGAAGAGAGAATTTATATTGTCATATTTTTTACAGTCTTTAACAGCCATAAACTCTTGGATAAGTACTGTGTGCTGCGTGCCGTGAGGTCGCTTCAGTCATGTCTGACTCTTTGTGACCCCACGGACTGTAGCCTACCAGGCTCCTCTGTCCATGGGATTTCCAAGGCAAGAATACTGGAGTGGGTTGCCATTTTCTGCTCCAAGGGATCTTCCCAACTCAGGGATCAAACCTATGTCTCATGTGTCTCCTGTGGATTCTTTACCACTGAGTTTATGATCTGAAGTACTAAATCCACTCTGCTGAAGTCAAATCAGTTGTCAAAAGGAAACATCTCTCATCCCTAAAAACCTGGTCTGGAGTGGTAATCCTCAAATTCTGGATCTAGAATCACTAGTGATCCATTATAATCTTTGTTCATGGATCATGCATGATTCAAATTCTATTATAATCCCATCTAAAACATTCAACTTTTAAATAAATATTACAGACTGAGTAACAGACCCAGACATATTTTTATAGGTTTGTCATCAAAATTGTTGCAATTCAACTACTAGTTTTAGGCACAGAAAATATCTGTGGGCTTTATTTGTTGACTGGTTGGTTTTATTTACCAAAATAGTAACCCTCTGCCCAAACAAATTGAGAGCTTCTGGTCAGCAAACTGAGGTTATTTAACTTGAAAATCTAGTCTCTGTCTTTGTCTTTGCCTAAGTTAATGACTCCTTTCAAGTTGTTCTAGCCAATTATTTCCCATTTCCTCATTCTGAACTCAGAAATAATAAAAGAGTGGTTACTAAGTGTTTTGTTTATAAGTTTGATCTAACAACAACTGCCTTTTCAGTAAACAAACACTAACCTCAATGAAGTTTTCACATTTCCTTTGTTAAAGTATTTCAACATAAGGGACAAGAATGTCCACAAAGGATTTTTCCAGAAATTTGATAGGACATCTTTGACTCCATCTTTTTAGTCTTGGATTAAAATATTGAATGCCCTTTGACTATGGGCATAACCATAAGGAACTCAGCTCTGTGTATCTCATCAGATTGTCAACGAAGCTCTGGTCGTGTCTGGAAGATGGCCTGATTACTGTTCAGTAATAATCTTCGCTTTTCTTTGACTACTCCTGGAACACTGAAAATGGTGTATCTTTTGAATACACTATATGTTTTTCAAAGACAACCATTTATAAAGAACTCATTCTTTTAAAGTTTTTTCTTAGGGAAGTTCCTTAAATAGGGTTCATATTGCACTGACAAACTGATATAGAGTATATTTGCATGTTTAGTAGTATCAGTGAGTCTTATCATCCTGTGTTGATTCTTTGAATGTTAATCTTTTGTTCTAGTCCCAGGAGATCCTGAATTATAAAAGAAACGTCATCAAGAATCAATGACACCGAAGCTTGGAAGGGACAGTAGGAAAGAGCTATATGTGCCCTATAATATACAGAATCAAAATTGTGTGACCTAGGTTTCTAAAGAACGCAACAAATTCTTTGTCGAATTCTTTTCTGTAAACAGAGAAAAGGATGATCAGTTGGGCAATGACTTATTCCACATTCACACAGCTGTGTCATTTCCTGTCAGTTAAAGGGTGAGGGCTAAGTCCACACAGCAGCAGTAAATCATATTAGCAGTCAGCATTAATAAGTAAAAGCAGGACCAAATTCTGCAACCTGGGCCAGAGTACCCTTACCAAACAGCCTATACAGCTTATTGCAATGCCCTTGATGGAACAATCAGCCATAATTTTGAAATAAAAGATTCCTCTCCAAGAGGACAAATTCTTCCCAAACAACAAGTTCAATCCATTGACTTTTTATCAACCTTCTTTCCTCAATTCCCTTTTCTCCAAAATAAATAAATAAATAAATAATAATAATAATAATAATTGCCTCCTATTTGGTTGATGTTACATAAGACTAGCTGAGTGACCATCTCCAAAAAGGGACAGCTGTGAAAGTGGCACCTTTCAGTACAGAGCAGGTCACAATTTTACACCCTGCTATTATTTTATATTAAACTTCATGTATTTGAAGCTACTTCATATCCACCATTGTTCGAAATTCTCAAACAGAATGCCTATGACTCAAATTCATATTTTCTGACATACTGTCTCTGAAGAAATCCTGAACGTTTTCTTATTCTTACGTCATCTCTCAACTCTGTTGATGCCTGTAAGAGACTGGGGCTTCCTCCTCAGGACACACTTGCTCCTTCAAACACTTCTTCTGGCGTCTTAGGAAAAGCAGGCAACCATGAATAAACAATTAGGATTATGCCTTTACAATATTCCACTGTGAGCTCAGATCTCCATAAATACACTGAACCTGAATAGGGAGGCAGAGGGGTTGCCTCATGTGTTTCTAAAGAAGAATGTTCAAAAGTAGAGAGCACGTGATTTTCTGAGCAGCCTTCTTGTGGGACTTAAAGGAGGCAAATATCATCGCCTTGTAGGGATGAAACTAAGGAAAAGAATTCAGTGTTTGCTCAAGGTCAGACAGTGCATTCGTTTAGCCGGGGCTAAAAGACAGTGTCCTGACTTGCAGTCCAGTGCTCATAGAAAGAACACAGAGCTATTGTTGTTTATCAGGTCTATACCATCCCTAGATGGCTATTCTCTCTCAATTAGCCCTCTCTCCAGGCCTGGAATCTACCCTTTTGGTGTTAGATGGGATGGAGCATGAGAGGGGCTGCTTCTGTGTAATATGTAAAGAGTTCACCAGAGAGGAAAGAATTCTTAAGTTCAAACTTCTTAGGGCAACAATGCTGAACACACATGATGTATTGAATATTAACCAATCCATATTGAAACGTTTGCTATTTTTTCTCTTCTCTTGAACTTAGGGGTTAATTAGAGAAAGGAGAGAATAATAGGAAACAAGAAGAATAACGAAAGACAAGACATTAGGTAATGCATGATTCCCTAGATGGGGCTACATGTCTTCCAAATGAGTGCTTTCCTTAGGGAAAACCTTTCATTGCAGTCTAAAATTGTAGTCTTTTCTAGGACTTCAGGTGGCGCTAGTGGTGAAAAAAAAACTGCCTGTCAATGCGAGAAACATAATGAGACACAGGTTCAATCCCCTGGGTCAGGAAGATCCCCTGGAGGAGGGCATGGCAACCCACTCCAGTATTCTTGCCTGGGAAATCCCAGGGACAGAGGAGCCTGGCAGGCTGCAGTCCATAGCGTCGCCGAGTTGGACACGACTGAGGTGACTTACCACACGAAGGACTTTAGGTTTCATTTAGATCTGAAAATCTCATTGAAGATAAGCAGTTTCATCAAAGTTTCATAGTTAGTGGAAAGAGAGGTGAAAATTTAGAACTGGAGCCATTCATTCATTCATTCAAATAATCAAGTCATTACCCTGCTTCACACTCTCCTGTGTCTGACTATCTGTTTCCTTTAGGATGAAATCCAAATTCTATGATCCTGTCTATTTTCTTCCTCCTTCAATGGGTCCACTGACTCCAGCCTTCCTTCTGTTCCTTCTACCTGCCGAGTTCTTTCCCTGCGTGTAACTTTTTCACTGTCTGTCCCCTTGTTTTCAAATGGACCTTCTCATGGCTGATTTGTTCTCACCGTTGACGGCTTAGGCTCGTTAGAGAGGTGTTGCCAGGCCTCTGGGTTTGATCCCCACCTTCCTATGCTTCATCACACCATCCTGTTTTGTCTTCATAGAGCTTAGTGCACTCATCCTTATTTGTGTACTTGCTCACTTCTTTATTGTTTATCTTTTGTCTGGCATAAGTATGTGGAAGAACAGCAGGCAGGCTGGCTTGTTGACTTTCATATCTACAGTCCCTAGAACAGTATCTGGCATATTGTTACTGTTGTTTACGTGCTAAGTCACGTTTGACTCTTTTTGCGACCCCATGGACTGCAGCCGGCCAGGCTCCTCTGTCCATGGGATTTCCCAGGCAAGAATACTGAAATGGGTTGCTATTTCCTTCTCCAGAGGATCTTCCTGACCCAGGGTTTGAACCCGTGTCTCTTGCATTGGCAGGTAGATTCCACTGAGCCACCAGGGAAGCTCATCTGGCATACAGCAGGCGCTTAATAAATATCTGTTGAACTAAATGTTAAGTGAATTTTTAAAAAAATATTGAGTATCTACTACACACTGAACAGTGGAAACTCAAAGTTAAGGCAAGGAAAGAATTCTTACCCTAAAGAAATTTGAAGCCTGGTGACTTCCGGCAGTTCGGTTTCTACTCAATTACACAGCCACTAAACTTCACTCAGTAACTGGCAGATTCCTAGAAATTCAGGTCACCTGATTTCCAAAATTGGTCTGTGATTCCAGATTATTCATTAAAGTGATTAGGTCTTTCATTTTACCTAGGCCAGATCCTATTTACAGCTGTTGTTCTGACCATCAATGGTACCTCCTTTTGCTCTCAAATTCTCCCAGCATATATGATGAATTACATGGTCATCTTACTGTCAGCCAAGTACTAATAATTCATAACTTATTATTAGTTAGAGAAGTTTAGCTACATAAACTTCATCAGTTCAGAAATGTGGAAGGTCAAATCATACCTCCAGAAAGAAGCAACTTCCTAAGTTAAAACTCTGAGAAAAAAAACATGGGGGGTACATCTATTCTCTTAGCGCCAATTAGTGAGTCCATTAACAAGGTCAGAATTTCCCAAGATATGTTCAACAATTCTGAGAAGTGGAAATAAGAGTTATGTGTGACATATAAAGTAAGGTCGAAGATTCTTTATTGTGTCAGAAACTACCCTGCAAACTTCACTCGCATTTCCTCATCATTACTATTAGGATTTTACAGATGATGAAATTAAGGCTTTGAGAGGTTAAGTAACTCATCCAACTTCACACAGATAAACTTCTTTATGTTTTCCTGCTCCCAACCACTGTGTTCATTGCTTCCCAAGCAAGTAAATATTTTGATAATTTTGGGGAATGCTGGGTTAAACTCTGTTAGGCAGGCTACCTTTCTACAGAGCCTCTTACTGTTGTAATATACCAAAGTGCATGGTATATCTTCAAGGGGTGATACAGGCATAGTATCTCCACCACTCACTGGGACATAAGACCCTTTTTGTGAGGACCTTTTCTGCAGGGCAGACTTTGGCTAGCGCTGCTTTAGGAACCTGAGCAGGGCCAGCAATCCCTTTTTCTGTAGGTCAGTTCTCTGGGTGTGTATGAACATAGCCTTACACACTGAGTCTGAGTTAGTCTTCCTTGGGGGAGCTCCAGTTTTCTTTGCTCTGAAAGGAAGAAGAGACAATCCTTAGACCCCTGAGGCTTCATGGTCCTAGGGTTGATACTTATATCTGTGCGTTTAACCATCTTTCATCGTGCCTTTTCACTCCCCACACTGAACTTTCTGGTTTTTCACCTTATCTTTTCATTTACAAATCTAGAAATGTCCATCAGGAAACCTATACTTTTTTTTGGCCAATGTCCTTAGTACAATTTAATAGCTAAAACCTCTGCAAATTTTGTTGGTTGTAACAACACGGGTGGACTTGGAGGATATTGTACTAAGTGAAGTAAGTCAGAGAGAAAGACAAATGTTGTATGATATCACTTATATGTAAAATCTAAAAAATAAACTGGTGAATATAACAAAAGAAACACTCAAAGATATACAGAACAAACTAGCAGTTACCAGTGGGGAGGGGGATGGGGGAGGAGCAAGATAGGGTTAGGGGATTAAGTGATACAAACAACTATGTATAAACTGAATAAGCTACAAGAATACATTGTACAGCACAGGGAATATAGCCAGTATTTCATAATAACTATAAATGGTGCATAATCTTCAAAAACTGTGAATCTTTATGTTGTACACCTGAAATTTATGATATTTGAAATCAGCTATACCTCAATTAAAAAATTGTAGAAAATGGGTGAAACCTTGTGATAACTTGGAGCACAGGAAATGAAGATGAGTAAAGAAGGACTTTTAGAGGGAAGAGAGAACAAATATATGGCTATTTTTAGTCCTCTCTGAGACTTTCAGGTGGGGGGGTAGGGGGGTGGATGTTGAGGCAGTGGAAAGGGAGTGATAGGGTGTACCTGCATTTTTCAGCTAAGCATATCTGCATTTTCCGGGTCAGTCAAGGGTGCTTTGAGTTTAGGGAAGGGGAGACTACTGATAAAGGAATTAAAGGGCAGGATCAGAATCCCTCCTATCCCCTCTTCTCACTGAAACAGGGGCGATGGCTGACCTTGCATGCTTAGGTCCCTAGTGTAGTAGGATTGAGTTTTCCAATGGTTTTTGTTACTCAGTTCTGATCATCTTCCACTTTTTTTCCTTCTACTCACAAACTTCCCCTCCCCTCTCTTCCAGACCTTTCCCTCTCTGCCTGAGTCACTGAAACAGAGGTTCCCAAAGCCAGTCTGTTGCTGTGACCCGAGCAAGCCAGCTCCGGCATCTGAAACAGCCTGGCTTAGCTATTGTTCCATGGCCTAAATACCTGACGCAAAACATTTCCTAAGAAAATACAAGCACTTAACCCTTCCCCACCCAAGATTTGCTTTCAGTGTTTTACAATGATGTTTTGGGTAGAAATGTTTTTGCTTTCATAAATGCTTACAAGGCTTCCGTAGAGCAGCCCCCATGAAAACGTTTATCCAGAAATTCTAATCAAAATCAATATACACAGACAATTCCGTTCCCCACTTCCTCCTGGACTTGGACAGTCCCAACCTTCAGCACAGCGTCATTGGGGTCCTCAAGTCGTCGCCGAGCCTTGGGCTGGAAATCGATCCCGCATGGTCACCCTAGAGGGCGCACTGTCTACATTTTCTGCAAGTAACTAGACGGCGCTGTCTCCCAGGCTCCATAAAAGGGGAGGAGGCGGATCAGTTTCCTTCTCTCATTGAGAAAGAGGATTGGAAGGCCGGGCGTATAAAGCCGCGCAGAGAGCGTGAAACAAAGCAGTCGGATCGGAATTGGACTTGGGAAGCGCCGTGTGGAGTCAGGCATAAAACTTGTTGGAGGAGAGTAACGAGCCTGCTCCTGTAGCTCTCTCTCCTCATCCACGCGGCGCCTCAGGGGTTCCCACCACCCTTGCGATTTATTTTTATATCTGCTTTTTATAGAGAAAGAAATATATATATATTTTTTCCTCTTAAGTGAAAATTCCTGTTTCAAGAGAAAATAAGACAAGATCAATGAAGGAGAGAAGAGCCAGCCAGAAATTATCCAGTAAATCTATCATGGATCCTAATCAGAACGTGAAATGCAAGATAGTAGTGGTGGGAGACAGTCAGTGTGGGAAAACCGCGCTACTCCACGTCTTCGCCAAAGACTGCTTCCCCGAAGTGAGTGTGGCCGGCTGGGGCTGCGGGCGGGCGGCGGGGCAGGGATCCCCATCTCGAGGTGGGTTTCCCCTGGCTTTTCACCCTTCACCCGTTTCTCTCTCTCTTTTTTTTTTTCTTTTCAGCCGTCTTTCTCACCGCTTATTACTTTCGCCCGGGTTAGTTGCCGGGAAAGGAAAAGTGGGGTGGAAGCGTGGAGGGGTTGGGATGCGCTTGCACATTCTCCTGTTAGCTTCTGAAACTTGTTCGGTCCTGTGTGCAGAATCTGGGGTTGGGAGATTCGGATCCTCCAGTCTTGGAGGATCCGGGTGGGGCGAGAGGCAAGTTAGGGCTTTCGGAAAGGATCTGCGTGTTTAGTGTGAGATGTGGTGCGTGTGGATTTGGGGGCTCTTCGTTTTTTAATGGGAGAGTAAAGAGACGATTTTCAGAGGGTGTTCTGAGGCTGTCGTGCATTTTAAGATAACCTCTTTGCCCTTTTTACTTCTTCTGTCCATTTTATCCAGAATTACGTCCCTACAGTGTTTGAGAATTACACGGCCAGTTTTGAAATCGACACACAAAGAATAGAGTTGAGCCTCTGGGACACTTCGGGTAAGAGAGTCATCGGACCGCGTGGCGCTCGGGCGGGTTTCCAGGCGTTCAAGGGGGTGCGCAAAGGGTCTCGGGGCCCCGCGTTTCTGGCACGCTCTCGACACCCGCCAGCGCCCGTTCTGCGGTCCTCCGTTAACTTTGCTTCTTACGAGGGATTCCCTGGTGGATGAAAATCTTGCCCCTTCTGAATGGGGGTGGGGGGACGATATTGGGTCTGGCAATAGCTGTGGGAAGAGAAGGAAGCTCCGTGCCCGAAGGGTGACCCCGGGGTGTAAAATGCTTGTAGCCGGGTGTCCGGGGAGCGGTTGGCCCGCGGAGCTGTGCCCGAGTCCTCTCGGGGTGGCCAGGGTAGCCAAATGTTAGGGGGGATGTGTGCGCCTTGTCGGTATCGACTGGCTCTAGGATGCGAGCGCCCCTCCAGGATCTAACCTGCTGCTTGGCTGGTAGGCTGGGAGCACCGAGGGGGTGGGGGGAGGTGGGAGAAAACCCCCGAAGCCACGCAGTTACGTGCGGATTCCGCGCTTGCGGAGAGAGTAGGGGGCGCGCAGGCATCCGCGGCGCTCGTGACGCCTACTGCCAGGAATGCGCTGGCGGCGCGGGCAGCACCCGGCGGGGGTCCCCGGGCCTCCTCTCATAGCTGCCGGCCGCCCGCGCCGCCTCGGTGCCGACCTGCAGATCTGAGCTCCCCCCCCGCCCTCGTGATCACTCGGTGTCCTCCGGCCCACGCCATTCCCTCCTAACCCATTGCATCACCCCCCTCCAGTGTGCGAGGCCGCGGGCTGCCCTATTCGCCTTTGACCTTCCCATCCAGTTGAATTATTGGCACGGTGAATTATTTTCAAGTGTCTGGGGTTCAATGCCGGGTTATCGCCTTCTCACGCACTCACGCACCAACCTGGCAAGCAGCTATAGGGAGGGCCGGTTACACCGCGAAGGGGAAAGCTTCCCCGCGCGGATGTTAGCAGTTCGGTCTGGGTCAGGCGCGGCGGGGGGCGGGAACATCGCCTAGACTCTCCGGCTGGAACCCGGGCACCCGCCGACCCTGCTGCGGTGCCTGGCGACGTAGGAGTGCCTTTTCCGGGAAGGGTGTAGCCTCTGGAGGAGGAGGAGGAGGAGACAGCGGGAAGGCCCGGGGAAGGCCCCTGAGCTTAGGTCTAGGAGTTTAGCAGGGAGCTGGGCTGCTGCGGCTGAACAGAGCCAAATCCTGGGTGAAACTGGCGAGGAGGAGCGCGCAAGTGCCAGCACGCAGGCTTTACTGTCGGGCGGGGAAGGCCGGCGAGGTGGACCTGCGCTCAGCTGGGCGGGGCCAGGCGTAGATGCTTCTGGGCTGTGCGAGCTGTTACATCGCTCCGGGCTGTAACCTCCGGAGCCCCGGAGGGACGGAGGCGATTAGAGAGCCCAAGGAAGAGGCCAGACTGACAGGGTCGCCAGAGGCAGTCCCCGCACAAAGGCAAGTGAGAAGTCTCGCGCGAGCGCCTCTCACGGTTGTTGCCAGGTGCTCCGAGGGCTGCAGTAAGATGCGCTGATTTTGTTTTTCCCTGGAGAGTCGGGGGCTCTTCCTGGAGCCTCGCCAAATGTAGCAGAACCAAGACCTCACCGGATTTTATGCTGAGGATTGCACACACTCTGAAAACTATCGGGAAGGTGGTGATAGACGGAATGTTTGTTTCAGTCATTTCCATCGTCAGATTTGTACACAGCCTAGTTCTTAATGGACTCCAATTACCAGATATATCATGGTATTTGTTTGCCTCGTGGGCAGGACATCTGGTATGGTACCAATAATTAAAACCAACACTCACCCCCCTCTCCCAGTCTGTTCGGACCTAATGCAGGATAAGAGTGATTCAGACATGGGGGTCTGTGAGTCTGATTCGGTCTTTGATACAAGAGCTATGTTTAGATTTTAAGCTACTGCTTACACTGATATCTGTACGGATTATTCTCTCCTTCTCTGTGTCTTATTTCATCATCTGAGAAAAGGATGCAGAAGCAAATAATGTGCAGGATCATTCCTAGCTGTAGACTTCTTGGCTTTGGGTCACCGGACAGGCAAATCTTTTTGTTTCACTGATGTTGGTTGGCTTCAGCGCTTAGTCCCAGTGGATCTGGCATCCCACGCTCTAGTTTTCACCACCCATGAAGCCAGCCAGATTCTGAACAGAGCCACTGCTTCCTGGTGGATTTAGGAAGGAGACCCATTTGGGCAGGGAGGGGGCATGGGTAACCTTAAAGGAATGTTGAGTTATTTACCCCTTCCTTGTCTCAAGCTTCAAGAGTCACAGGACCACCAAAGGAGATTTTAAATTAGGCGCCCACAGGGCTAAATTGACTTTTTTTTTTAAAGAGAAAAAAGGCACATGCTTTTCAAAGGCTAGGAAATAAACAGAATGTAGGCAGTTTATAGTTGGAGGCTATGCTTCACATGTGCAGATAAATACGACTTCAGATAGTTTCAAATATTTAATCCAAACTCTACCGTTTGTTGTCTCTGCACACATAGCATCATACCTTGCACACAGTAGTCACCCAGTAAAATATGTTGAATGAACAAATGAATAATCATATGCGTCGTTTCCAAGGAGATGAGATTCCCTGACATTTATCATCACTGAATTACCTGTGCACAAAGAATGGCAACTATAAATATTGCCTTTCATCAGATTAAAATAATTACCTGAAATGAAGTCTGTTGTGAAATAATCACTGTATTTTTATTTAATGAAACAAAACATATGTGTATTTAACTAAAATGTGAAGGTTTGAAAAGCCTGTGATTAAGAAAATATCATACTGAAAATTTATCCAGTAATGCAATCTTAGGGCAAATTTAGATTAAGATTTATCTATAGTGGAAAAAAGGCATAAGGGAATTATTTAAAATCCCATTATGTTGTTTGTGAGGTGAAGTGTGAGTTAATTAAACACAGTCATGAAGCACTATTTGGATTCTAAGAATAGACTACTTCCACCAAAAATGGTTTATCATTCATGAGTGAAATAAATGTAACAAGAGTCATTTCATCAGCAACTAATCATTAACAGTTTTTCGTTTCATCTCAAGCCTTTCGTGGCACATTTCTGAATAGGATGATTTTTTTTTTACAAACTTGACATTTTCTTTGCCCACTAAGACATTTGTTTAGTTCAGGTTGTGAAAATAACTGTGTATGTCTGATGCCTCTTGCTACATTTATTTTTTCCAACTGCTATCAATTTAACTCTGGAGGAAAGTTTTCTCCTTCTAGAACTTTATGAAAGTTAGAGGAAAAAGAAGGCATGTAACTTCTCTTACATAGGGAGAGTGATGGCATCAACTTTATTCTTTCGATGGCATTCTCATACTGCTTAGCCTCCTACCAGATATTGGGAGACTCTCTCCCCTTTCTTTCTGCACCTACTATGTGCAGGCCCTCTCTGAGGCCTTAGAGATAATAGTTTTAATTCAAATATTGTTCTACCTGCTGAGGGTCATACACCCGGGTAGGGCAGAGAGCTGGGAGAAGGAGTTTTTCCCCTTAGTGTGGCCCGTATGCAACCTATGATGAGCCAATTTTGTCAGATTCTTGAACCCAAGTGCCCTTTTCATCTGGTTTCTGTGGCTTTCCCTTGTCAGGCATCCCTGATGTTGATAGATCCCCTGGGTCCTCCTCAGGTAGAAAATGCTTCTAGCTGCCCCCAGCGCACACACTAGTTAAAGCAACCACAAGTGGCAATTTGCCAGTTGGTGTCTTATGGCTGCTTAAAGTTATTTCAGTCTCTCTAAAAGGAAACGTAATTTGAAAAGATACATGCACTCCAGTGTTCACGGCAGCACTGTTTACAGTAGCCAGGACATGGAATCAACCTAAATGTCCATTTACAGAGGAGTAGATAAAGGTGATGTGGTACAATATACAATGGAATTTTATTAAACAATAAAAAAGAACAAATTGCCATTTGCAGCAACACCTAAGAGACTGTCATACTGAGTGAATGAAGTAAGTCAGACAGAGAAAGACAAATATCAAATGACATTACTTATATGTGGAATTTAAAAAAATGATACAAATGAATTTATTTATAAAATGGAAATAGAGTCACAGATGTAGAAAAACAGTTACCAGGGGCTATGGAGGGTGGACAGGATAAATGGGGAGATTGGGATTGACCTGTAATGCTACTCTAAATAAAATAGGTAATCAACAAGGACCCATCTATAGCACAATACTGTGCTATACTATTCAATACTCTGTAATGGCCTATATGGGAAAGGAATCCAAGAAAGAGTGGATATACCTATGAAGTGAAGTGTTAGCACTCAGTTGTGTCTGACTCTTTGTGACCCCATGGATTGTAGCCAGCCAGGCTCCTCTGTCCATGGGATTTTCCAGGCAAGAATGCTGGAGTGGGTTGCCATTCCCTTCTCCAAGGGATCTTCCTGACCCAGGGATTGAACCTCGGTCTCCTGCATTTCAGACAGATTCTTTACCATCTGAGCCACCAGGGAAGTCCTGGATATATGTGTAACTGATTCACTTTGATGTACACTTGAAACTAACACACGATCAATCTCTATACTCCACACACTATTATCACTATTAACACTATTACCAATCACGCTATACTCCAAAAAACATGTAAAAAGGAAAACCCAGGAAGCAAAGCCTTCTTATAAATAAACAGCATTGTAAATCCTCCTCTTAAAGGGGGGGATTTTAAAGGTAGTCTTCAGACATAGGTCTATGATTTCTTTATCTTAATGAGTAATATTCACTTTTTATTGATGATAAGACAAGTATTTTGATTAAAAGTTGCAGAAATGCTCCTATTGGTTTTTCAATTCACTCAGTGAGTTTCTATAAAACAATAGGTAATGGTTTCAACATTTTGATGTGATGAGACCAAAGTAGTCTTGTGCTTCAGATTCTTGGCCACATTCGCCAAGCATAGAAGCAATTTGTAGCATGGAGCCAGTGCCTACTAATAATAGAAATCCACCATTTAAGGATCACCATATCTTTTCCTAAGTGATTTGATTGCAGTGTAATTTCAGGACATGTGATGTAGGGAGTAATAATCATTCATTTCAGCTTTTAACCAGGGCAAGGTAATGCACACTTTATCTAAGGCATATTATTAGTTTTTAAAATACTCAATTTAGCTTCTAATATTCCCCCACAATAACTTCTGTGCACTTTTTTGAATCCTGTTCTGATACAAGTTTCTTTTAGGCCATGAGTGCTAAAGCTAACACTTCCTGTACTAGTTTTTAGCAGTATTAACAGGAAAGATAATATTCTTTAACTTTTATACTTAAAGGAAAAGGTAAGAGAGGAAACACTTGATTATTCATGACCTGACTTTGAGGACAAATTCCTCTACATCCATAAATCTATATTGTTATGTTTGTAGATTATGCATCAGGTTTGAAGAATGGTCTCAGTGATAAGCACTTTTGAAATATTTCTTAACTGGGATGGGAATGTCAGCAGTGTAATCAGTATATAATTAATCCAGAAAAGCAGCGTCAAAAGGGTCACTGGTCCCTTTTTTGTCATTTAATAGGCAAATTAACACATCAGTACTTAGAGAAATAATTGAAACTGTTAAACATTTTTTAGAGCTTTTTATGTGCCTGAACTCTGCTAAATGTTGTGGGAGCTGGAAGAGGGTGGTGCAAAACCTGGCTAGCACAGTGCCTGCCCTGAAAGTACTTACAGTCAAGTACTTGTTCTTAAGAGGGTGAGCTGGGAGGTTCTAAAGCTGGACTCACTTAACAAGAAGATCCAAAGAAGAGCTGAAGACTGCAGTGTCAGCCCAAGGCCTCTGACTTGTGACTCACTGTCGCCCACCACATTTTCTTCTTTATCTCTAACAAGTTGACTCAGTTCTTAAATCTGTAATATCCCTGCCTCTTGAAAACATGCTTATTATGTTAAATAGCTAGCAAGGAAACCAAGATTCTGAAAGTTGAAGAATTTTAACTTCAGTTAACCTTCTTAGAGAAAGGAAGAAAGGAAGAGTTTACACAGAAGCCAAAGAAGCATGGGTGCTTGTGTTGTGAATCAAACTGCACGAAACTAGTTAGATCATAAGGTAGTAATAAGCTCTAGGAGCTTAGGATTTCAAAGCCAGGTTTGACTCTTAACTTTTTTTGACTCTTAATTTTTTCCTGAAACTCTGTAAGAGATGTGGGTTAAGACAAAACAGCTCTGAGTTAGGATGATGATATCTGATAAAAAAAAAAAATACCTAAAACTATATTTGGAGAACTGTCTACTATGCAATGATTTCTGTTTAAACTATAGATCAAAAAAAAAAAGAAAGAAAAATATGTAAATTCCCTTTCAAAGTTTATATCTGTCTAAATCTGTTTTCTTGCTAAGTTGCACATTTTTGGTGAGGCATCCAGATTGGTCATTCTGATGCCACCTGTAGTAACCAGATGTTTCCTCATTAATCTAGTTCTTTTGCATGTAGATATAACACCAAGGACCAATAGTTCTTCCAGTTAGCTCATGGTGCCTGGTGGACTGTGCCAAATGAATTGCTTGTGTCGCCACCCTTATCTGATGCCCTTTAAATGTCAGCCACTATATGTTGGCAGCCTTACTCAGAGACCCTCTTGACAAAACAGGAATTTCAGTGGCACAAAGGTAAGCTGCCCCAGAAGTCCAACCAGGAGTTGGGCTTTTTGAAAAACAAGCCTGATGACATAGTGTGTGGTATAGCAGCTTCACTCATGGGTTGTTACTGAATAATAATGTAATATTTTTAGATGTATACCTATCTGCTCTTCTCCCTAAAGCTCTGTGATTTGCTATAGTTCCACTTTAAGTAAAATATTTTGGTTCTTATATTTTTAAAATATCTCAGTAAGATTGGGATTTTAACCCTAAACCTGTATTTAAAGCTCAAAAATAGCAGTCTTATTCTATGTCTTTGACTTTCCATACAACTACATATCTACATTGTTCCCTGAAACTGAAAATATTGATTCTATTTTTATAGCAATAGAGAAATGCCCCTCAAATTTTCATAAAATCTGTTTATAATTTCTGTTGATCTGAACCTATAGAAGAAACAAAATATCCTTCCTGGGAATACTTGTTGCATCTTTGAGGGCATGATGCTTGTAGTACAAACTTCTTGGAATAAAAGAGTTCAACAGTCTTACACTGAGCCAGACCAAAGGTTCTGCCTGGACTTGATTCACATTCCTGAGATGATTGCTGATTGGAGCTTTTACTCTTAAGTGGAGATGGCATGAGGAAATAGAATCTTATAATAACTGGGCAGTTCATCCGCATGGTAACTGCTGTTGGGTACAGATATTCTCTTAGTCACAAAAAATACCAAAAGCAAATGTGTTTCCTCTGCCCAAAATATGCAGTATTCCTGATTTTATTGTTCTAGGTAGGGATTTCTTATGCGGGAAAGTGAAGTTTCTCAATTTAAGGTTCAAGTATTAATTTTTAAAAAGTTATATTAATGAAATATTCAACTAGATGAGTTTTCAGTTCCCAAGCTCCTATAAAGCTTCCCAGTGTTTGAACTGGTTTTGCAAAAGGTTCCACAAAGCCTCCCTTTTGGGCATTAATCTTCAAACATATACGTTTAATTATGTACATATATGGTGTGTTCTATCTTTGTGAAGAGATGACTTAAGCAGACAGGTATGTATCTGCAAAAGTAGTTTCTGGGTGAGGCACTTTGTGACTATTCTTGGGCTGGAAAGACTGCTCTCGCCCAGAATTAATGATCTTGAAGACAAGGATGGGTAGACCTGAAGATTCAGAAGCCTTTTAGAACTTTGCTGATGTTTGCCAAACTGCCGAAACTCAGAGAACCTCATAGGGCTCTGTTGCAGTCTTCGCCCTGCAAAGCTTGGTCCTTGTGAGGTTTGGGGACACATTTTGCATATGTAGTGTCCTTGTTTGTCTACAGTGCGGAATTTTCTAAAAGTTTCCCTTTGATGATCTGCCGCTTAAGTAGAAAGGACCTTGGCGTAGTGCTGGGTACTTAAAAGTTACACAAAGTATAAGAGAAATGCTCCATCAGAGCTACCATGTGCATGAAGCCTACTTCACATGGTGAGAAAGTTTTATTCAACCAGCAAAGCTCAGTACCTAGACTAACTGAAATGGTTAAAGAAGAAAGTGTTAGTTACTCAGTCCTTTCTGACTCTTTGCGACCCATGGGCTATAACCCACCAGGTTACACCTCTGAAATCCTCCAGGCAAGAATACTGGAGTGGGTTGACATTCCTTCCTCCAGGGGATCTTCCCAACCCAGGGATTGAACCCTGGTCTCCTGCATTGCAGGCAGATTCTTTACCATCTAAGCCACCAGGGAAGCCCTGAAGTTTGGTGCTTTTCTGCATAAGACAAAATCATTCAGTGTTCTTTCTTGCTCTGTGTTTAGTTCTATGGGTACCTTGGAAGTTTTTTACATGCTTCTTTATTTAAAATAAAGAATCTGTAGAAGTTAATCTTTTCCTGTTTGGCTTAACAGAATGCTTTAAGACATTTCTGATGGGATGGAGGAGGAGGGGCAACTACTGTTCTTGTCTCATCAGCTTGCTTTCTGCTTCTTTGGGGTCACTTCTGCCTCCCTGTATTGCTTCTCACTTCACAGGGGCATTCCTGGAATTCCTCTTCATTTTTTTTTTTTGGCGGGTGAGTTATTCCACTCATGCTTTGTGATGACACTGTGCGCTCTTAAGCTTGGCTTTTCCTCCTTGCTGTGTGCAGTAGTTTGGCTTTATAGGCAAGAATTCCAGGTGCTTAAACATAGAGCAAGAACATGCAAGTTGAACTGGATATTTTCTTTTCCCCTGAAAGTTCTGCTTAGCTGATGAATTGTTAGATTCTTCCTGGCAGAACAGTTTGTTTGTTTGTTTGTTTGTTTAATCTATATCAGTTTTCCTTTTTACTCTGAAAAAAAAAGGCGACCGTGGGTTTTTCTATTCAAAAAAAGTTTTAACCTTGCCTTATCAAGACTTATAATAAATAAGCAATCTTGTTATTTTTAATGACAAATTATTCTTGCGGTTAGTGGTTAGGCAAATTATGCTTATAACTAATAAATGTGGAGATCAGTTTTATTACTACCTTTGGACACTCTGGTTGATCTAAAACCACTGTTCATTAGCAAAAGTAATAGGACGGATCAAAGTGTCATTCCTAATTAGATCTTGTTAAAGCTCTTAAAAATGACTTCTGAACCTCAACAAGCAAGGTGGTTTATTTCTCATGAACCTTAACCTATATATTTTTTACATGTGGGTTTTCATTCAAAATATGAAACCCAATCAAAACAAAAGCAGAATCAAACCTCCATAAGAATGTGGTTTAAGTTGCAGACTTCATTTATTTTAAAGTCAGGCCAATGTCTACATTTTTTAGATATTTGTGTACAACCAGTAAGCACAGGGGGCTTCTTCCCAGGTGGCTCAGTGGTAACAAATTCGCCTGCCAAAGCAGGAGACATGGGTTCCATCCCTGAGGCGAGAAGATCCCCTGGAGAAGGAAATGGCAACCCACTCCAGTATTCTTGCCTGGGAAAGCCCATGGACAGAGAAGTCTGGCGGGCTACAGTTCATGGAGTCGCAAGAGCCGGACACAACTGAGCAACTAAACACCACCACCACTAAGCCCTAGAAACTGCTTCCTTGATTCTAGGAAGCGGGTGTCTCCAGCAGTGAAGGAGGCCTGAAGACAAAGCCACATCCCCTTTGTGGCCTTAACATGGGAGGGGGCGGGAAACCCAATACACAAAAAGGAGGGCAGGGTCGTCTCTACAGACATGTGGTGGCTTAGAAGTTAAAACCACTCCTGGATTTTCTCTGTAGTTTGGATTTTAATTACTCTGTTTTAGTACCTTTGTAATTCTCCAACTGTCTTCCCTTAATTTGTGTTTGGAAAAGATGATTTTCACTGTTTTGTAACACAGTCTTAGATCAGAGATTAGAAGTGTCTACTTGCTTTCATCTCAGTCAAAGTTTCTGTCCTCCAAAGTTCAGATGAACTGGAGACTCAGGTCTGCTGGAGATGGGAAAGTAACCACAGAGTTTTCTTCCCAGTGGGAGTGATTTCCAAGAAAGGACATTTCGGAAGCCTAATTAGGCTTCTGACAGTCTGAATTGTTGCAACGCTGGGACTTTCTGGATTTGGGGTCAAGTCATCTCCTGCTAACTTTGGCAGAGCAGAGGAAATCCTCGTGTATGTGTCTGGTATTTGAATTCCCACTCTAGGATCTGAAATTTTCTGATTCCATGTTTGGAAAAAGAGATTCCCCCAATGTTTATGGCAGAAACTGTGCCCAGGTTAGACTTCAGACTCGGAAACAGAAGCTGCGATTGAGAAGGTCTGAACTTCACAGAACAAATATGGAAATCCCAGTGTGTCTGTGTAGAGTGATAAGCCATCTAGTTTCTGAGTTCTCTCAGAAATGTTGAAGTTGATGAAGTCTTTGTGAATTTTTCTCTTAACCTCAGATTTTTTTTTTCCTTGATTGACTGAAAAGGCAGCAGCTGTAGCGTGTCATTTTCAGAAACAGCCTTATTCTAATAAGTCTTACTGTTTAAAATGGCGTGATTGCTTTTTTTTTTTAGCTGTAAAGCCTTTAAACTTTGGGAAAATACCTTTATACCTTTCTATTGTCAGTCTCTGCTTCATCAGGGTCCTGATTCCAGATGTGGGCAAGGAACTGCTGCAGCTCAGAACTGATTCTGGCTTTAGTTGGTCTGTATTTATTCACACTTTCCTTCCTTATGCCTAGAACATTTTCTTTCTTCTTGGCTTGGTAGACACACCTGGCTTGAAATTGTCACTGCTGGTGAAAAGGCCACAGCATTCCTGGGGTTAACCAGTGGATACTGGGCACCCACCATATCCTATGAAAAGAGAATGGTGCACCCTAACCACACAAAGTAACTTCAACATCTCAAGAGCAGCCTCCTGAAAATTTTTGTTTGATAGAAATTTAAAAGATTATTTGAAACGCCTCTTTAGTCTTTTGCTTTCCTTGTCTTTGACTTTTGAAGTTTTGATTTATCAGGGGACAACATGTCATGTTTTTCTGCTAAAAATGGAAGGTGATGTCAAAATGAAATTGGGTTTCAAAAAGACTGGTAGCTTAGGTTTTTTTCCTCTATCCTGGAGTCAATTTTTTATATATATATACACATAATGATATATATATAATGAGATATATATATATATATATATATAATTATTTTCCTGTTGTGCTTGTGCAATGTCAGTATACCGAAAATGATTTTTCAAAAAAAATAAATAGCATGACAAACTTATTTAATTTTATAATTGGCCTCATGCAATTGCGCATCCTTTGGGGTTCTTAAAAGAACAGAAGAAATGTCCTATATGATTAGAAGGGGGTTCTGTGGTTAAATTAATTGGCTGGTAACTTGAAGCTTTAGGATTTAAGTTAGGCTGGATTTAACTCAGTCTCGTATCCTAGGTGTTACTCCCAGAGATGGAACTGTGTAAAAAAGAGACAGAATTCAGTATGGCATTTATTACATTCTTTTGCTGTAACAGGAAGTGTCTATATAGGGTTTGGGGATAAGTTTAAGTAAGCATGCTCAAAGGTCATGGCTCATTGTAACTTGGAGACAGGGTGGTACCAGATGAGGTTCACGATGGTTCTCTATGCATAGCTGAATCTACCCTTTTCTTCTCTCCCTCAGCCTCCATTGTACTTACAGAATGATCTTGAACTTGGGGCTCTTTGCCAAGAAGTAGCTCCAGTTATGGTGCTTCCTACCACTCCACTTGCAATAGCCCAGCCGTATGTGTGTGCTCAGTTCCTAAGTCGAGTCCAACTCTTTGTGACCCCATGGACTGTAGTCCACCAGGCTCCTCTATCCATGGGATTTTTCCAGGCAAGAATACTAGAGTAGATTGTCTTTTCCTATTCTGGGGCATCTGCCAGTATCCTACACTGGCAGGCAGATTCTTTACCACTGAGCCATCTGGGAAGCCCTTAGCCCAGCCATAACCATAGTTAAGACTTTTTGATCTCTTATTAAGTGCGGGCACTGCCCAGGTTCACTTAATCCAAGGTAGGTACTGTCGTCATCCTCATTTCATGAGTGAAGAATTGAAGGAGCAGTGACCTGAAGCTACCTGCCCCTCCCCTGCAGGGGTAGAGGTGGATTTACACTTCAGGACATTGGGTTCCAAATGCTCTGCCCTTGACCCAGGTGCCTTTCAGGCTCTACTGTTTGAACTAAAGATCCTGGCTCCTCCCCTTGATTTTAAGTCAAACAATGAGGTTTCCTTGTCTTGTAGAAAGAAATATAGTACTGTTACAGATGGTAAAGAATCCACCTGCAGGTCACTGGAGGGGTGCTTCACTGACAGCAATGGCAGCCACGGCGTTGGCCGTGGGTACCCGGCAGGCCGTCTGGAGCGTCTAGGCAATGCAAGGCCGAGGCTTTGGCTCGGAACAGGGAGATAATGTTAGGTCCAGTGCAGGCGCGATCCGGGACGCCGGTGGGGCCTTCGGAAAAAGAGAGCAGGCCGAAGAGGAACGATACTTCCGAGCTCGTGCTAAAGAACAGCTGGCCACCTTGAAGAAACACCATGAAAATGAGATCTCTCATCATGCAAAGGAGATAGAGCGCCTGCAGAAAGAAATTGAGCGGCATAAGCAGTCGATCAAGAAACTAAAACAGAGTGAGGATGATGACTAAGTGCAAAGTTCTCCATAGAATGGCTACCTATTATTGCCCACTTCTATGTAGACATAGTTCTGGTTTAACCAAAGTCAACTTGTGTGCTTCCAGCAAATTATAATAAATTGTCGTTAGTGAAAAAAAAAAAAAAGAATCCACCTGCAATGCAGGAGACCTGGATTCAATCCCTGGGTCGGGAAGATCTCCTGGAGGGGGAAATGGCAACCCACTCCAGTATTCTTGCCTGGGAAATTGAAGGGACAGAGGAGCCTGGCGGGCTACAGTCCATGGGGTCGCAAGGAGTCGGACATGAGTGAGTGACAGAGCACGCATGACTGTTACACAAAAACTCAATGAAGTTTTTGACCAGCCCAACACTACTCGACTTTTGTTTGCTTTCTTTTCCGAGAATTAGAGGCGATGGGAGCCACGGGATCCTCCAAAGATTTAGCTCAGAAGGGCAAAGTTCATGCATGACTGGCAAAGGGGATTTTCATCTGACAACTTGTGTATCTTTGCTGCTTCTCAGGGTCTCCTTACTACGACAACGTCCGGCCCCTCTCTTACCCAGACTCAGACGCTGTGCTGATTTGCTTTGACATCAGTAGACCAGAGACTCTGGACAGTGTCCTAAAAAAGGTAAGTGCTAGGGAGGGATGACACAGATCAGTACTGGCTACATATAAAGTAGAAACGTTTGGTTGACTGACAGCTCAAACACTCCAGTCACCGTGCTGTATGTTCTGTAATTAAAACATTGAAAAGGACTCTCACATTATAAAAGGGTTTCCACTCATATGTGACCTAAGTTTTGATGATGAACCTGCTTAACCCTTGATCTCATTTTAAGAGAGAAAATACCTTGTTAAGAGCCTCTGTGTTAGACTTTGGGTGGCAGTGGTGCTGCTAACAATAACAATACATTTACTGTTCACTGTGTCTTCCATCTTTTTTCCTCCTTTCATTAACCTGTAGACTGTGCTTACTTTTCAGGTTTATGTTTGACCTCGATTCAGGGCTTGAAATGAATGCAGTCCTTGCTGTTTTAGTTTAAAAAAAAAAAAACAAAAACCTGTATTTCAGTAATGATGTTATTTATTAGAAACAGAAATATAATGCATAGGGGAGAAATAGGGCTATGTTTCCAGGCAATAGACCAGGTGACTTGTGATCGGGGTATTGTCGTACGCTAGTAAACACAGTGGTTGTATACAGGTGGTAAGTGACATCGCATGGCTGGTGTCTGGAGACAAAGGTAAGGGAGGTTTTGTCCATGGCGAGGGGACCCTAGGAAGCTCTGTGTGGAACCCAGGGAAGGTCAGGAAGAAGGGACCCTGTTGCAGGTGGCCTCTGGTCCTGGCGAGGCCAGAGGAGGGAGGAGACAACCTAGGACTGAGCCCCAGGATAGGTGGAGAAGGCATATGCCTGTTCGAGGGCCAGCGTGGGCAGGCTCTAGTTGACTCTTCAGTCCTGGCCTGAATGCCCTGATGTTTCAGAATCAAACCTTTCTAAAGCCCCCTTCTCCTCCATGCACTCGGGCTTCATCTGAGGATGTGCTTGAGAGCACAGCAGTGTCCTTGTATTTTGTATGTTTTTATTAGTTTGTTTTTCCCTGTTTTGTTTGAATACTGGCCTTGTGTGTCGTGGTGAAATTAGGCTCTAAGGTGAATCAACCCCTCCCCCCAGCCCCGCCTCTTTACTAAACATGACAGACACAGTTCAATGAAATACTAATTTCTTAAAAGATGAAAGGCTCTTTTTAGCTTTTTAACTCGTTTCAGTGTTGAGTAACGTTTGTATCTTAACGCAAGTGATGTGACTGTCAGATTCCAGCAGGAATACGCCTTTCCTGCCTTCAGTGCGTGTGAACAGTTGCTAGATGGGAGGCCAGAGTCATCACACAGCCGAAGGATGACAGAGCAGCTTGTCTCGTGCTCGTCTATAGAGCAAAGAGGCTGCGTGTTTACTGGAATTCTTACTTGATGTAGTATCGGGTTATGCATAATTTATGGTGAAAAACCCTGCTTCTGTTTTATTTTGCTTCTGTCTGCAAAGACCAAATGAGGAGTGACTTGGCCTTAGAGATATTAATGAATGTGTTTTATGTTTGTGTGAAGTTTAAGGCTCATGATAACCCCTGCTATGGGTTGTCCTAGATTAATTAAATCCTTTAAGTCCTTGAATATCAAAGAGGTTAGAGTGACTTAGAGCTGGAGAGGTCTTATTCTTTTTTTTTTTCCCGATTAACCTTCTAGTTCTTACTCCAGGGCTGTCTAACACATGGTAGATGGCTCTAAATGATGCCTCTAAATAATACTGGGGGGAAAGAGAGGAAGGAGAGGAAAAGGGAGAAAGGAGGGACAAAGTAAAGTGAAATGAAAGTCACTCAGTCATGTCCAACTCTTTGCGACCCCATGGACTGTAGCCCACCAAGCTCCTCTGTCCATAGGATTGTCCAGGCAAGAATAGAGTGGGTTGCCATTCCCTGGACTTTTATGCAAAGTAGGTATTACTCCCTTCAGTATCCTGGTGTACTTTGGGCTAGAGTTTATTGCCCACACTTCTGGATCCAGAGGTGTCCTCTAGAGATCTTTTAAATTACTCATGCAAGATGTCCCTTTTATGTAGTATTATAGACATGACTTCATCGCCCTCCTCTCTTGTGAATTCCTTTCTGGAAGACACAGCTACATTGTAATCATCTCTGTAACCACCACAGAATTTAGAGCACTGAACACATATTTGTGAATGTGGGCAGGGAGAGTCAGGCAGAGATTCCTGACCTCAGCACCTCTGATCACTCCTCTTCAATGTCAGAGCTCACCTATGAACTGTCTCAACTCCTGACTCCCAACCTAATGGTCATCTCCAGCTTGAGGAAATGAAACCACAAAAAGTCATCCATTTGTTCTTCTAAGGGGACAATTGGAATTCCCTGCCAGCCGTTTCTGGAAGTTCTAAGAGTTCCTGTTGGGCCATGAAACAACTGGCTGGGGTAGACTAAATTAATAACTTATGTAGCATAAAACTAATTCAAGGGCATGTGAGCAATAGGACCAGATGCCTCTCTGACAACCCAGGAGATGGGCCTTTGCAAATGTTATGGTCTTTGTTGATTCAACCACTCCAATGGAAGCTCCATAAAGGCAGGAGATTCTGCTGTATCAACTCTAATCTCCAGTCTCTGAAATTTCACTAGAGATTTCAATGCAGGGTGACTGCTCTGTCTTTCTAGGTGGGGGTCAGTGAATGCATATCTCTGCTTGTGTTGACTCTTCCCATGCTGGGAAGTACCAGCTGAACATATCCAAAGACATAGTGACTTGTTAGAATATATAATTTTTCTTAAGTCGTGTTTATCTTTCAGAGATGCCTCAATAATTAAGAAATTGCCTTAGCTACTTTCTGATAACAAGTCTCTTACAGTAGGAATGAGTCACAGAGAAAGAGAACAGGTAATAACGTGCTTAGTCACTTCAGTCATGTCCGGCTCTGTATGGCCCCATGGACCATAGCTCACCCAGACTCCTCTGTTCGTGGGATTTTCCAACAAGAATACTAGAGTGGGTGGCCATGCCCTCCTTCAGGGGCTATTCCCTACCCAAGGATTGAACCCACGGCTCCTGTCTTTCAGGCAGATTCTTTACCTGTCGAGCCACTGGGGAAACCCCGTAGATAATAATATGGTTCCCTAATGGATCCATGGGCTTCCCAGGTGGCGCTAGTGAAGAGCCTGCCTGCCAATAAAGGAGACATAAGGGACTTGGGTTCAATCCCTGGGTCGGAAAAAATCCCGTGGAAGAGAGGATGGCAACCCACTCCAGTATTCTTGCCTGGAGAATCTCCTGGTTCCTCTGCCACCAGGACAGGAACCTGGTGGGCTATGGTCCAAAGGGACGCAAAGAGTCAGACACAACTAAAGCAACTTAGCACGCACACAATGGATCCATACTTAAAAGCAGTAACATTTAATATCTACTCGGCCGATGATTGCAAGTTTGCTCCTTCATCTGAAGTGACACTCACTTTTAAACGTCCCTTCTGAGTCCTGTTTCCAGTGCCTGCCAGTAGAGAAATTGTTTTCCCTTGTACGATGCCAGCACCCTGTTAATTCTTCATCTCCTTCTCCCCCCATAGTGGAAAGGTGAAATCCAGGAGTTCTGTCCCAACACTAAAATGCTCTTGGTTGGCTGCAAATCTGATCTTCGGACAGATGTCAGTACATTAGTAGAGCTCTCGAATCACAGGCAGACACCGGTGTCCTATGACCAGGTATGTATATGGTCAGTGTGCACATGTGGATTATAAAGAGTGACAGAAATGAAACATCACTTGTAATAAATAAACTAAAAAGTAGCTACTTTTCTACAGGGTCAAGCAAGGGTCACCGCCAAGTGCAGGTCCCTCTCCTGAGGTGGAGACTGAGCACGCTGTGTCCGGACTGTGCCCATCTGTGAACAGAGATGAAAGGGGATGGTGTGTCTGTGCCTCTGGCTTCTCAGCAAACGTCCAGGCCCCTTCCTGGCAGTCCACTGCTCAGATTAATGTAAAAACTGCCCAGTGGGCACCAAAGTGGTCCAGGATGAGGTTAGGCCAAAATTATGGTGATATTTTGATTGTGAGTTTCTCAAAAAGCTTTCCAACATTGGTTGAGCAATTGACTGTGGAAGGATTCATATGTGTACATGTATATATAAGGCAAATTTGAGAGAAAATCCTTTAAAATGTTCTGTCATTCAGCAGAAGAATCATGTGACACTTGATTACTTGAGGACAGAAACAGTGGCTCATATTCAGCCCTTTGTATTTCTCTGCAACTCTCAATGGGTTTAAAGTTAAATAGCTTTAAGAGAGAATGTGGCCAAAACCAGTAATACTCTTAAAGAGAGTTAATCTTATTTTACACTCAGCAACATAATAAAATACTACAAAAGGCCATTGTCAGTAAAATAGAGCACCCCCCAAAAACCGTCTTTTAGAGTTTCATCATTCCTGCAGGCATTTCCCCCAAGTATTTAGGAAGGAGGAGGATTAGTTTCAGAAGTTCATTCTCTTAAAACTTACAACCAAATTCTAAAGAGAGTTCATGTTGAAATAGCTAGAATTCTATTGATTCATTGTTTGACCAATCATACTGTGGTCTTCTTTGTCCTTCATTCCAGTTAACACAACTCTGGCTATTTAAATAAGTTATTTTGATGTAGACATGCTCTTCTTGGGTCCCCTTGTTGCCTGGCCCACATTTAAAAATTACGTATTTTATGTCTCCTAAATTATAGATGTATAACAGTATTATTCCTTTCCTCAATTTGTTTTGGCCCTTAATCATATAAGTTTCGAAACTGATTCTAAATTCTCTTATGGCTGCTTTTTGTACAACCTATTAGCCTTGAGTGCCATTTGCTCAGTTGCTCAGTCATGTCTGACTCTTTGCGATCCTATAGACTGTAGCCCACCGGGCTCCTCTGTCCGTGAAATTTTCCTAGCAAGAATACTGGAGTGGGTTGCTGTTTCCTACTCCATGAGTGCCATTTACACTCGAGAAAAGAAAAGCTGAGTGCCCCATGCGGTGCTGAAATAGGCTGGAAGAGCCAGATGACTCTACCAGAGCTGTGTGAAAAATGCAGCATTTACATCCATGGTCTTTAGCTTTTTCACTCTTTTTCAGCAGTAAAATTCTCTGGGTAATTCTATACTCGCTGTAACTTGGAAGACCTAAGTGTCTAGTTACCCTAGGTTACAGTTGGTAGTGAAGATAAATCACCTCCTAAGACTTCTACTTCCTGGCAACACCCCATACTAACTACTTGATGATTGGGCTGTTTATTGATAACCCAGTGTCATTACACCAGCCTTTAGCACCTCTGGGAAGTCAAGCAGTGCCTACTGAGTGATGACAATTGAATATCTTAAGACTGGTCCTTGACTGGAAATATTTATGAAATAATAAAGAAGGCAGTTAAAATGTTAAAAAAGATTTTTTCATCAATACTTAGAAAATTCAATTACATATTAGAAACATTTTGTTATGCATTATAATTTTGAAGTATTGGAATATACTTTCTAACTTTCCCCAGAGACTTATTGCTGATCACAATCCCTTTTGCTTCACAGGGAGCAAATATGGCCAAACAGATCGGAGCAGCTACTTACATTGAATGCTCAGCTTTACAGTCAGAAAATAGCGTCAGAGACATTTTTCACGTGGCCACCTTGGCATGTGTAAACAAGACAAATAAAAATGTTAAGCGGAACAAATCGCAGAGGGCGACAAAGCGGATTTCACATATGCCTAGCAGACCAGAACTCTCAGCAGTGGCTACAGACTTACGAAAGGACAAAGCCAAGAGTTGTACTGTGATGTGAATCTCCAGTTATTTTTTATGAGGACAAGGAAATTAAATGTAAAAACCACCACCAACAAAACAGAAAGGTGAAGTCTGAACAAAGTGCACAGCCAAAGTCACATGTTCTGGAGGCTTAGGAGGCGTTTGGAAGGATTGTTCATCTTTTTGGAATCCTGTCCTTAGATTTGGCATGTAGAACAAGTGGTGGGAAGTGAGTTCATTGAAGAGTTTTGAAATGTGACTTGAAAAATATGCCAAAAAAGAGAGATTCAGATGGGCTAGAGGTTGAAGAAGAGGAATGCGAGTACCTCCAAGAAGAAAAATCACACTCTGAATGGTGCTTGCATTTTTGTTTTCTTTGTTACATTCTATTCATGGATCTCTACTTTGATTTAATTTTTAAGTGTTTTAATCTCCTTTACAAAAAAGTATATATTAATATACCATCCTCATTGGGGAACTGGCACTGTGACCTTAGCATTTAGTTTTCTAGAGGATGTGATCTAATTTTCTCCTAGCTCATCATTAAAATGGAAATTGTATCAGGACCCATGGGATATCCAGAGGAAAGTTGGTGAGGCTTTGAAATCTTGCTGTCCTGAAGATAGCTGAGTGAGATGGTTCTCAAGGAACGCTTTTGCAGTGTTGCGAGGTGCGGAGACCAGCACTACAAAGATTGAATAGGTCAACTAGAAGAAAAGTGTCAATTTTTTTTCAGTCTGATGGTTCTGTTCATCCTTGTGATTGTCATTAAAAAGTGGTAAATTGCTCAATGTGATATTTTTGTGTGCTGTTTAGAAAAGAGGGTGTGTGATTTTTTTTTTTTTTGCCATCATTGATAAAAATGCAACGTCAAATAAAAGGTGTCTTGGTATGACATCATAGAATGATCCAAGGGGGAAAAAATGTAGGTACTATTGATATTTTCACCTGACGAGATAACGAATGAAGGATAGTAGCAGAAAGCACAGTTTGTGAGTTAAGTTGTCTGGATGTAAGAGACCAAAAGTACAAAGCAAAAAGCCTATTTTGGGATGAAGCTCCAAAGTTGGCAACATTTGATAATCAGTTGGCTTATTTCAATATCTTTCAATGAACATGATAAGAATGGCCCTCTGTTCCAAGCTTTTGAGAATCCTTAGAGGAAAATTATGTAATGTCAGTCCTACACTATCCTATGGCATTTCTAGAGAGTGATTGCTAAACCTCACTTAATCAGATTCTGCCAAGGCCGTGTTCCATACTTGATCACTATTGTTACATAAAATAATCAGCCTTTAAAATAGTTTACAGATATTTTTTGACCAGTTGCTTTTAGAGCTTCTTTTCAGAGAAGAAACTAGATCCGACCTTTTTATTGTTGGCGCTTGTTGAAAACGAGCTTTCTTTCCAATGATAAAGCTTCATTTTTGAAGTGTTGAAGCTCCCATTCAGTTGTGGCAGGAGAGGAGATTAAAGTAATTACAACACTCAGTCTGTGTCTTACAAGCACTTTGTTTTGTCTCTGCAAGAAAATACCATTCCAGTCATTTTCCCCAAGAAATACAGACATTTTACCAACATGATATGCTCTGATTAATGCAGCATTATGCTTTGGGCAGTATTACAAAATAGCTGGCAAATGCTTTCTGTATTTAAATATTGTAAAAAGAAAATAAGTTATAACTGTTATAAAGCAGAACTTTCGTTGCAGTTTTTTAAATGTTGAAGTCACTTTGTATGTTCGTTTGGTCAATGTTTCTGCAGTATTTATTAAAACATACTTTTTTTTTGTTTCTTCAAATAAAAAAGTAACCATGTCTTTGTCAAAATGTGAGCTGCCTTTCATTACCTACTTCCTGATTTAACTGTTTATTTTTCTTTAATAGAGTTGATTACAGAATCTGGCCTCACATTTCCTGGATGGGTAGGCCTTAGAATTATTTGCTTCTTGGCAGAAGTTGGAATTTCTTGGGGGAAGATACATCTGTGTATATAAAAGTTTTTTTATGATGATTTCAAGTCTCGAGAAGGAAGTGGAGTGTCATTAGAATGAGTAATTTGATCATAAACAGAGCCACCATACTGCCTAGGATTAATTCATAGAAAATGTGGGGATTTCCTTCAACCCTTCAGTAATAACAGTATGATGCAGTCTCAGGGCCCAGGTTAATTCTGATAATAGGGCTAGTTTGCTTCTGTGACCTGTGTAGCCCCAAGCCTCAATTCCTAATCCAGCATCCACCTTGCAAGGTGTGCTCTTGTTCACAGAGGCCTATTGTGCAGATGACCCAGGACTCAGCTATTACATTAAAGAAAACAGCAAAAAAAAAAAAAAAAAAAAAAGGTCTTATTTATGGTAGCAGCATCTCTAAATAACACAGAACAGCGTAATTCAGGCTTCC
Organism: Cervus canadensis; assembly: GCF_019320065.1. Classification (NCBI taxonomy): domain Eukaryota; kingdom Metazoa; phylum Chordata; class Mammalia; order Artiodactyla; family Cervidae; genus Cervus; species Cervus canadensis. The sequence goes on along the minus strand of NC_057400.1, from coordinate 31,410,723 downwards.
TCAGTGACCTGGAAGTTGTAACGTCAGCATGAAAAAGCTTAGGATCAAGAGAGACATGGTGGCCCATGAACCCAGTCTTTTAGCTGAGACCCTTACATGCAAGTTTTACAGAAATGTCCAAAGATACTCCATGTGCGTATCTCACAGCTATTTAGGAAAATTCAGCTATCTCTACACAGTTAAGTCACTTCATATAAAAACTACGTCCTTGTGGCTTTTTTAAAAAATTGGAACATAATTTATTTATAATGCATTAAGTTTATGCTGTACAATGAATCAACTATGTGTATACATATATCCCCTGCTTCTTGGGCCTCCCTCCCCACATCTGCCCCCCCAACCCACCCCTGCCAGGTCAACATACAGCACCGAGCTGAGCTCCCTGTGTTATTCAGCATTTCCCACTAGCTAGCTATTTTACACACGATAGTGTATATGTCAATCCTAATCTCCCAGCTAGTGCCACTCTCCCCTTCCTCCCGAGTCCACATGTCCCTTCTCTACATCTGTCTCTATTCCTGTCCTGCAAATAGATTCATCTGTATCATTTTTCTAGATTTTGTATATATGCATTAATATTAAAATATTTGTTTTTCTGACTTCACTCTGTATGACAGACTCCAGGTCCATCCACATCTCTATAAAAGGCTTTAGAAACCTGAGCTGTAGTGACTTGCTTGAGAATAATTCTCAGAAACACAAAGCAGAGAAAACCAAGGATCTAGCAAGCACGACTGAACAAATGAAAGAGCATTGACATTATGGGATAGTCTCATGAAAATTTTTTTAAAAGCCCAGAATTACCAAAAATATCTAATTCATTCTTGTCGGCAGGTAGTAAAGGGAATAAAAAGACTTTCCTAATCCTTGGTGTTGAGTAACTTCTTAGGCATAACATCTAAATTGGGCTTGCAAGAAACTCGTTTCTCAACAATGACTGACACAGGAGAAAAAACCCAACAGTTGAGTTTCTGCTGACCTTGGCAGTATTTTATGGGTTGGACAGTATTGTTTCCCTCTGGTGAATTGTTCTTTCCCAGTGACTTTAATTTGTTCAACAGAAAAGAAAAAAGTTGGTCTTCAGCCCTAGGCATGTATGCTTTCCTTTTCTCCTCTGAATTTTTGCTTCAGCAAACATTTATTCCAAGCATTCTGTGAACATTCCTTTCTTTTGATTAATGATCATGGTTAATGCCTCTTTAAATGCTAAAAGGTGATTTTCAAACTCTGAGTAAGACTTTGTGTCTCACTTCTATTAATCTTTCCCAAGAATAGGAATAGTTGCTTAGAAGATTCTCACCTTGTAGGGAATGTGCCTTAAATGCAAATTTAGAAATAACCCAGGGAATTATTTTTTATTAGAAGAAATAAAAAAAGAATCAACTCATCCTTAAGACTCCTGAAACTCTTAATGTTCCATGTCCTTTTTGATGGGCTATGTTGACATTAGCATTCTGTTCTAAATCTAGCTTTTATTTTTGTCCTTCCATCAAGAACATATTTACTGACTGCCTACTATGTGCCTGCCACTTTACTAGGCTTGACACAATTATTCCCAAAACAAAATCTCTGTCCCAGGGAATTTATAATTGATTTGAGAGAAACAGTCATGAATGCACCATTTCCAGGTGTGACCTCTGTGGACATTAACTGAGTCATAGACACTGGCTGATGGAAAACATTCCTGTAGGTAGCCAGGTACCAATGCAATATGCTGAAGAATTGATGCCTTTGAATTGCAGTGCTGCAGAAGACTCTCGAGAGTCCCTTGGAGACTCCCAAGGAGATCAAACCTGTCAATCCTAAAGGAAATCAACCCTGAATATTCTTTGGAAGGAATGATGCTGAAGTTGAAGCTCCAATACTTTGGTCACCTGATGCAAAGAACCAACTCATTGGAAAAGACCCTGATGTTGGAAAAGTGAAGGCAAAAGGAGAAGGAGCAGCAGAGGGTGAGATGGTTAGATGGCATCACCGACTCAATGGACATGAGGTTAAGCAAAGTCCGGGAGATAGTGAAGGAGAGGGAAGCTGGCGTGCTTCAGTCTGTGGGGTTGCAAAGAGTCAGACACAGGATGTGAGGACGATCTGGTTGTGACATCTGTCACCCCATTGATCGCCAGGGTTGATTCGGCTGAACTGGCTGGCTAGGCGGGTGTCGCCTTCCTCCCTCACCGCTCCATCTGCGTCCCTCCCAAAGCTGCGCGCTCGGTCGAAGAGGACGACCATCCCCGATAGAGGAGGACCGGTCTTCGGTCAAGGGTATACGAGTAGCTGTGCTCCCCTGCTAGAACCTCCAAACAAGCTCTCAAAGAGTCAGACACAACTTAGTGACTGAACAAAAACTACCACCAATGCAATAGTGACATGTTACACCATACTTAGAATGGTATGATGGTGCAAAAGAAGTTTGCAAGTGCATCCTAATGGCTGATATCCATAAATGGTGACTATGGAAGAGCAGTGTGAGTGTGAATGATGGTTGCCAGTCATCAACATCCTATTTGTATAAGGACTTTAGATTTTTATGCTAGATTAGAAGTCCAATAGGGGATTACATTACTACATAATCCATGGTTGGTTGAATCCAAGGATATGAAACCAGAGATACGGAGGAAACATGGATGTCCAGAGCTATGTTGGCTCTGAGTTGCATTTGAATTTTCAACTGTACTAAAGATGGGAGCTCCAACCTCCACATTGTTCAAGGTCAACTGTATTATAATATTAACACAATGTATAATACTATGATTATTATTTTAAAATCCTCCAGTTTTCCAGTCTTCCACATGAATGGTGTAGATGTGGAAGATGTGGCAAATTGCTGGTGAGAGGAGACTTCTTCATTCCTCAGGTTCCCCAGAGGGGGCAGCTATTTAAAAACTTTAGGTTCCCTTCAGCTCTGGGAACAAAGTTCTTCCCTCTTTTGTTACTGCTTGTTCCTGTTCTTAGCTATGTAATTTCCCTTTCTGCTTTTGCTGCACATAATATCCATGAATATGACTCTTCCTACAGAACCAGAGCATAATAAAAAATAAGTAGATGTGAGCAAACGTAAGGTAAAGTGGTGGACTGAATAATGGCTCCCCAACCAAGTCTCCCTCCTAAGCTCCAGTAACTGTGAATGTCACCTTATTTTGTACTTCGGGTGCTTACTTACCAAAAGGACTTCGGGCTTCTCAGGTGGCTCAGGAGTAAAGAATCCACCTTCAGGAGGCACAGGAGAGGTAGGTTTAGATCGCTGGGTCAAGAAGACCCCCTGGACTAGGAAATGGCCACCCACTCCAATAGTCTTGCCTGGAAAATCCAATGAACAGAGAAGCCTGGTGGGCTACAGTCCAGAGCATCATGGAGTTATACACGACTGAGCACACAGCATGCACGCACTTAGGCACACAAAGGGACTTTGCATTTGTGATCAGTTAAAGATCTTGAGATGGGGAGATTATTCTAGATTATCCACTTGTGCCCCCATGTAATCACACATACTTGTAAGAAGGACACAGGAGGAATCAGAGTCAGACAGTAGCAACATGGCAAGACACTCAGCAGAGGGGCAGAGAGATCTGAAGATTCTGAGCTGATAGCCTTAAAGACAGAGGAAGAGGGCATAGCCAAAGGATGTAGTTGGCCTCTGGAAGCTGGAAAGACCAAGGAAAGGGATTCTCCCCTGGAGTCTCCAGAAGGAATGCCATCCTGAGGACCTGTTGTAGACGTCTAACCTTAAGAACCAGAAGAAAATAAATCTATGCTGTTTTAAGCCACCAAGTCTGCAGTAATTTGTTATAGAAGCAATCGGAAACTGATACAGGCATGTTAATTTCCTTCACCCCTCACATTTGACTCCTTAACTTTTAAATTTATTTTTCTCAGTAGTTGCAGCACTCAGGCTCTCTATTAATAGTTGTGACATGGACTTAGTAGCTCTGCAGCAAATGGAAACTTAGTTCCCCAACCAGGGATCAAACTCAAGTCCCATGCATTGGAAAGTGGATACTTAACCAATGGACCACCCGGGAAGTCCCACAATTGACTCCTTTAAATGATGAGGCCATGGCTTTTGCTTGTTTGTTGAGTTGCTACTACAGACCCAAATTACTCCTTTTAGGAATTGCCTACCCGCCTACTCATTCCTAATGAGTGTTAAAAATCTCCCCTCTCTCTTCACTTGGTATCTCCCAATGTTCCTGGACCAGCATTTCATCCCACTGGCCTCTTACATGGGCAGTCTTAGCAAACGGTCCCTCTACTATCCTTGGAGCGCCTTTTGGGTAGATGATATTTATAGCCTGATCCTGGAAGATATGGAGGTGTCTTATGAGGTGAAATAGTCAATGTCTGGGATAAAATAAATCTAAAAAAATTTTCAATCACAATTTTCCCACAACATTTTTTTGTGGGAAATTGGAGAAGTCAAAGGCTAAGCTCCAGATTCAAACAATGAAGATGAAGTTTAACCTGAACACATGTAGATAGCTAAATGTCATGAGGCAGTGAATGATTAGGGGCAGATGAGCAATTGGGGCTGGTTGGGAAGCACTGTGGCTCGAGGAGTTTTAGAAGTTTTCTTAGAAGTATAGAGATTTTATAGAGGAAAGGGATATCAAAAGTTAGCTATTCAGATGTTTCTTAATTTTTTTTTTCTTTTTTTTTTTGGTATTTATTCCCACCCCCTCCCCAACCCAGTCAACCCTACCCCCTCCCAGCCAGGAGTCTGTTTTAACACTTCTCAAAAAAAAAAAGATTTTCGGTCATATTGCACAGCATGCAAAATCCTAGTTTCCCAACCAGGAATTGAAACTATGCCTTCTGCATTGGAAGGCAAAGTCTTAACCTCTGAACTGCCCGGTAAATACCTCTTACTTCTTAAAAAAATTTATTTTATTTTAACCTTTTTTTAGAAGCTATTTTTCCTGAAAAAACTTGATGAAAGCTATCAATACTTTTGCTCAAAAAAATACACAGGTGTACACATACACATAAGGAAGGCATGGCATTGCACTTCAGTAGTCTTGCCTGGGAAATCCTGTGGACAGAGGAGCCTGGAAGGCTATAGTCCATAGGGCCACGCAGAGTTGGACATGACTGAAGTGACTTAGCATGTACACATTCATACAATTATAACACATCACACACAAATCTCAGGAAGCTTACAGGCTTGCTGTGGTAGTCATCCATGGATCTGGGCAGTCCAGCTTAGTATTTCCTGTGGCCAGCTCCTGTGGACTACAGACCAGAGACTGGAAACCCAGGGACTTGTTTGAGGTCTCTAGAAGGAGGCTGATGGCACAGACGAGTGGGCCTCCTGAGTGCTGTTCTCCCAGACCTTCATGGGTGAGCAGAATGTTTCATGAGGAGGACCAGTTACTGTGAATCTCATTTGATTGAACTGGAGAACTTGGTTTCTTACAAATCTTGATGTGACACCACTGGCCTATGCAACAGAACTCTTCCCAAGATGAAACATTAGACAATGGAGATCATTGTGTAAGGGATGCCCTTTGCTTTTGTGGAGCCAGTCACTGATGTAGTCAGCAAATACTTTTTCAGTATTCTCCATGAGTCAGACACTGTGTTCTGTGCTGGGCATCGAGAAGGATGAATTAGACCTTGTCCTTGTGAATGCCAGTCCAGTGGATGAGAAAGACAAAGATAACTACAACCACAATTCAGAGTGATAAGTAACATTGGAGAAGTATAAACAGTCTTCTCTCTCTGTTGTAATTACTGTTATTAAAGTCCTCTGCTCACATCCTGAGGGAGGAGCCAAGATGGCAGAGGAGTAGGACGGGGAGACCACTTTCTCTCCTACAAATTCATCAAAAGAATAACTGAATGCAGAGCAAACTTCACAAAACAACTTCTGATCGCTAGCTGAGGTCATCAGGCGCCCAGAAAAGCAGACCATTGTCTTCGAAAGGAGGTAGGACAAAATATAAAAGATAAAAAGTGAGACAAAAGAGCTAAGGACGGAGACCCGTCCCGGGAAGGGAGTCTTAGGCGGCCTTGCTTGGGCTAGGGTCCGGGCCTGAGTGCCCTGAGGACAATCGGAGGGAGCTTCTGTGAGGTGCCAACTTGAACTGTGGGAGACCAAAAGAGAGAGAAAATTAACCGGCCGGAACACACTGCCGGCCGTTAGCAGAACAAAGGGACGGAGAGGGTCCCGAGAGGAGCTCGCAGGCTGCGGACCGGCCCGGCCCCGCCGGAGGCAGGAGGCAGGGGGTAGGGGAAGGTCGCGGTGAGACACAGGGCGCAGGCACCCGACCGGCGCGGGCGGGGACTGGGGCTGGGGATGCGGAGGGCAGAAGGCGCAGGCACCCAACTGGCGCCAGCGGAAACTGAGACTGGGTCCCCGGAAGGGAGTGAGTGCGCCACACCTGGGGATAGCGCGCCCATCAAGCCCCTCGCTGCCTGGACCGCTCTGACGGGGAAGGCACAGAGAGCAGGCGCAGCTTTTCCTTCCGCGCTTTTGTGGAACACCCGAGGGCTGGAACCTAGCGCAGCGCGGGCCGCGCTCCATATAGAACAGCCGGGAGCCTGAGCAGCGCAGACGGAGAAAGCAGCGCCAGCCCATCCCCGCAGCGTCAGCCCCTCCCAGCAGCGCAACGGAACTAGCTACCTGAATAAGAGTCCACCTCCGCCCGCCTGTGTCAGGGCGGAAATGAGGCTCTGAAGAGACCGGCAAACAGAAGCCAAATAAACAAAGGGAACCGCTTCAGAAGGGACTGGTGCAACAGATTAAAATCCCTGTAGAAAACACCGACTTCACCGGAAGGGCCCTGTAGATATCGAGAAGTGTAAGCTGGAACGAGGAGCTATCTGAAACTGAGCGAACCCACACTGACCGCAGCAGCTCCAGAGAAACTCCTAGATATATTTTTACTTTTTTTTTTCTAAGTAAGGAAAAAAAAAAAATTTTTTTTTCTTTTTATATTTTTTCTTTTTTATTTTTTCTCTTTTATTTTCCTTTAAAATTTCCTATTACTCCCCCATTACTCCTTAACTTTCATTTACATAGATTTTTACGATTTTTTTAATTAGGGGAAAAAAAAAAATTTTTTTTTTTTTCTTTTTTTTCTTTTTCTTTTTTTTCTTTTTTCTTCTTTTTTCTTCTTTTTTTTCTTTCCGTTTTCTCTTTTATTTTCTATTTTTCTTTTTCTCTTATTTCTTTTAAAGTCCTCTAGTACTCCTCTACTACTCTTCATTTTCATTTTCACTACACTATAACCTTAAAAAAAAAAAAAAAAGAGAAGCCCTATCTTTAAACCGAAGATTATTCTCTCCCAATCTTGACTCTCTGTTTTCTACCTCAGAACACCTCTATTTCCTCCTTTCCCCTTCTCTTCCCAATCCAATTCTGTGAATCCTTGTAGGTGTCTGAGATACGGAGAACACTCTGGGAACAGACAGCTGCGTAGATCTGTCTCTCTCCTCTTGAGTCCCCCTTTTTCTCCTCCTGCTCATCTCTATCTCCCTCCTCCCTTTTCTCCTGTTCATGTAACTCTGTGAACCTCTCTGGGTGTCCCTAACGGGGGAGAATCTTTTTGCCATTAACCTAGAAGTTTTCTTATCAGTGCTGTATAGTTGGAGAAGTCCTGAGACTACAGGAAGAATAAAACTGAAATCCAGAGGCAGGAGACTTAAGCCCAAAACCTGAGAACACCAGAAAACTCCTGACTACATGGAACTTTAAGTAATAAGTGACTGTCCAAAAGCCTCCATACCTACACGGAAACCAACCACCACCCAAGAGCCAATAAGTTTTAGAGCAAGACATACCACGCAAATTCTCCAGCAACACAGGAACATAGCCCCGAATGTCAACATACAGGCGGCCCAAGGTCACACCTAACACATAGACCCATCTCAAAACTCATTACTGGGCACTCCATTGCTCTCCAAAGAGAAGAAATCAAGTTCCACACACCAGTACACTGACGCAAGCTTCCCTAACCGGGAAACCTTGACAAGCCAATCGTCTAACCCCACCCACTGGGTTAATCCTCCACAATAAAAAGGAACCACAGACCTCCAGAATACAGAAAGTCCACTCCAGACACAGCAATCTAAACAAGATGAAAAGGCAAAGAAATACCCAACAGGTAAAGGAACATGAAAAATGCCCACCAAGTCAAACAAAAGAGGAGGAGATAGGGAATCTACCTGAAAAAGAATTTAGAATAATGATAATAAAAATGATCCAAAATCTTGAAAACAAAATGGAGTTACAGATAAATAGCCTGGAGACAAAGATTGAAAAGATACAAGAATTGTTTAATAAAGACCTAGAAGAAATAAAAAAGAGTCAATTAAAAATGAATAATGCAATGAATGAGATCAAAAACACTTCTGGAGGGAACCAAGAGTAGAATAACGGAGACAGAAGATAGGATAAGTGAGGTAGAAGATAAAATGGTGGAAATAAATGAAGCAGAGAGGAAAAAAAAAAAAGGATCAAAAGAAATGAGGACAACCTCAGGGACCTCTGGGACACTGTGAAACGCCCCAACATTCGAATCATAGGAGTCCCAGAAGAAGAAGACAAAAAGAAAGGCCATGAGAAAATACTCGAGGAGATAATAGCTGAAAACTTCCTAAAATGGGGAAGGAAATAGCCACCCAAGTCCAAGAAACCCAGAGAGTCCCAAACAGGATAAACCCAAGGCGAAACACCCCAAGACACATATTAATCAAATTAACAAAGATCAAACACAAAGAACAAATATTAAAAGCAGCAAGGGAAAAACAACAAATAACACACAAAGGGATTCCCATAAGGATAACAGCTGACTATCAATAGAAACCCTCCAGGCCAGAAGGGAATGGCAGGACGTACTGAAAGTAATGAAAGAGAATAACCTACAACCTAGATTACTGTATCCAGCAAGGATCTCATTCAGATATGAAGGAGGAATTCAAAAGCTTTACAGACAAGCAAAAGCTGAGAGAATTCAGCACCACAAAACCAGCTCTTCAACAAATGCTAAAGGATCTTCTCTAGACAGGAAATGCAGAAAGGTTGTATAAACGTGAACCCAAAACAACAAAGTAAATGGCAATGGGACCACACCTATCAATAATTACCCTAAATGTAAATGGGTTGAATGCCCCAACCAAAAGACAAAGATTGGCTGAATGGATACAAAAACAAGACCCCTATATATGCTGTCTACAAGAGACCCACCTCAAAACAAGAGACACATACAGACTAAAAGTGAAGGGCTGGAAAAAAATATTTCATGCAAACGGAGACCAAAAGAAAGCAGGAGTCGCAATACTCATATCAGATAAAATAGACTTTCAAATAAAGGATGTGAAAAGAGACAAAGAAGGACACTACATAATGATCAAAGGATCAATCCAAGAAGAAGATATAACAATTATAAATATATATGCACCCAACATAGGAGCACCGCAATATGTACGGCAAACACTAACGAGTATGAAAGAGGAAATTAATAGTAACACAATAATAGTGGGAGACTTTAATACCCCACTCACAACTATGGATAGATCAACTAAACAGAAAATTAACAAGGAAACACAAACCTTAAATGACACAATGGACCAGCTAGACCTAATTGATATCTATAGGACATTTCACCCCAAAACAATCAACTTCACCTTTTTCTCAAGTGCACACGGAACCTTCTCCAGAATAGATCACATCCTGGGCCATAAATCTAGTCTTGGAAAATTCAAAAAAATTGAAATCATTCCAGTCATCTTTTCTGACCACAGTGCAGTAAGATTAGATCTCAATTACAGGAAAAAAATTGTTAAAAATTCAAACACCTGGAGGCTAAATAACACGCTTCTGAATAACCAACAAATCATAGAAGAAATCAAAAAAGAAATCAAAATATGTATAGAAATGAATGAAAATGAAAACACAACAACCCAAAACCTATGGGACACTGTAAAAGCAGTGCTAAGGGGAAGGTTCATAGCATTACAGGCTTACATCAAGAAACAAGAAAAAAGCCAAATAAATAACCTAACTCTACACCTAAAGCAATTAGAGAAGGAAGAAATGAAGAACCCCAGGGTTAGCAGAAGGAAAGAAATCTTAAAAATCAGGGCAGAAATAAATGCAAAAGAAACTAAAGAGACCATAGCAAAAATCAACAAAGCTAAAAGCTGGTTTTTTGAAAAAATAAACAAAATTGACAAACCATTAGCAAGACTCATTAAGAAACAAAGAGAGAAGAACCAAATTAACAAAATTAGAAATGAAAATGGAGAGATCACAACAGACAACACTGAAATACAAAGGATCATAAGAGACTACTACCAGCAGCTCTATGCCAATAAAATGGACAACTTGGATGAAATGGACAAATTCTTAGAAAAGTATAACTTTCCAAAACTGAACCAGGAAGAAATAGAAGATCTTAACAGACCCATCACAGGCAAGGAAATCGAAACTGTAATCAAAAATCTTCCAGCAAACAAAAGCCCAGGACCAGATGGCTTCACAGCTGAATTCTACCAAAAATTTAGAGAAGAGCTAACACCTATCTTACTCAAACTCTTCCAGAAAATTGCAGAAGAAGGTAAACTTCCAAACTCATTCTATGAGGCCACCATCACCCTAATTCCAAAACCAGACAAAGATGCCACAAAAAAAAGAAAACTACAGGCCAATATCACTGATGAACATAGATGCAAAAATCCTTAACAAAATTCTAGCAAACAGAATCCAACAACATATTAAAAAAATCATACACCACGACCAAGTGGGCTTTATCCCAGGAATGCAAGGATTCTTTAATATCCGCAAATCAATCAATGTAATACACCACATTAACAAATTGAAAGATAAAAACCATATGATTATCTCAATAGATGCAGAGAAAGCCTTTGACAAAATTCAACACTCATTATGATTAAAAACTCTCCAAAAAGCAGGAATAGAAGGAACATACCTTCAACATAATAAAAGCTATATATGACAAACCCACAGCAAGCATCACCCTCAATGGTGAAAAATTGAAAGCATTTCCCCTGAAATCAGGAACAAGACAAGGGTGCCCACTGCTCACCACTACTGTTCAACATAGTGTTGGAAGTTTGGCCACAGCAATCAGAGCAGAAAAAGAAGTAAAAGGAATCCAGATAGGAAAAGAAGAAGTGAAACTCTCACTGTTTGCAGATGACATGATCCTCTATATAGAAAACCCTAAAGACTCTACCAGAAAATTACTAGAACTAATCAATGAATATAGTAAAGTTGCAGGATATAAAATTAACACACAGAAATCCCTTGCATTCCTATATACTAACAATGAAAAAACAGAAAGAGAAATTAAGGAAACAATACCATTCACCATTGCAACAAAAAGAATAAAATACTTAGGAGTATATCTACCTAAAGAAACAAAAGACCTATACATAGAAAACTATAAAACACTGATGAAAGAAATCAAAGAGGACACAAACAGATGGAGAAACATACCGTGTTCATGGATTGGAAGAATCAATATTGTCAAAATGGCTATTCTACCCAAAGCAATCTATAGATTCAATGCAATCCCTATCAAGCTACCAACGGTACTTTTCACAGAACTAGACCAAAGAATTTCACAATTTGTATGGAAATACAAAAAACCTAGAATAGCCAAAGTAATCTTGAGAAAGAAGAATGGAACTGGAGGAATCAACCTGCCTGACTTCAGACTCTACTACAAAGCCACAGTCATCAAGACAGTGTGGTACTGGCACAAAGACAGAAATATAGACCAATGGAACAGAATAGAAAGCCCAGAGATAAATCCACGAACCTATGGACACCTTATCTTTGACAAAGGAGGCAAGGATATACAATGGAAAAAAGACAACCTCTTTAACAAGTGGTGCTGGGAAAACTGGTCAACCACTTGTAAAAGAATGAAACTAGAACACTTTCTAACACCATACACAAAAATAAACTCAAAATGGATCAAAGATCTAAATGTAAGACCAGAAACTATAAAACTCCTAGAGGAGAACATAGGCAAAACACTCTCCGACATAAATCACAGCAAGATCCTCTATGACCCACCTCCCAGAATATTGGAAATAAAAGCAAAACTAAACAAATGGGACCTAATGAAACTTAAAAGCTTTTGCACTACAAAGGAAACTATAAGTAAGGTGAAAAGACAGCCCTCAGATTGGGAGAAAATAATAGCAAATGAAGAAACAGACAAAGGATTAATCTCAAAAATATACAAGCAACTCCTGCAGCTCAATTCCAGAAAAATAAATGACCCAATCAAAAAATGGGCCAAAGAACTAAACAGACATTTCTCCAAAGAAGACATACAGATGGCTAACAAACACATGAAAAGATGCTCAACATCACTCATTATCAGAGAAATGCAAATCAAAACCACAATGAGGTACCATTACACGCCAGTCAGGATGGCTGCTATCCAAAAGTCTACAAGCAATAAATGCTGGAGAGGGTGTGGAGAAAAGGGAACCCTCTTACACTGTTGGTGGGAATGCAAACTAGTACAGCCACTATGGAGAACAGTGTGGAGATTCCTTAAAAAACTGGAAATAGAACTGCCATATGACCCAGCAATCCCACTCCTGGGCATACACACTGAGGAAACCAGATCTGAAAGAGACACGTGCACCCCAATGTTCATCGCAGCACTGTTTATAATAGCCAGGACATGGAAGCAACCTAGATGCCCATCAGCAGACGAATGGATAAGGAAGCTGTGGTACATATACACCATGGAATATTACTCAGCCATTAAAAAGAATTCATTTGAATCAGTTCTAATGAGATGGATGAAACTGGAGCCCATTATACAGAGTGAAGTAAGCCAGAAAGATAAAGAACATTACAGCATACTAACACATATATATGGAATTTAGAAAGATGGTAACGATAACCCTATATGCAAAACAGAAAAAGAGACACAGAAATACAGAACAGACTTTTGAACTCTGTGGGAGAAGGTGAGGGTGGGATGTTTCAAAAGAACAGCATGTATACTATCTATGGTGAAACAGATCACCAGCCCAGGTGGGATGCATGAGACAAGTGCTCGGGCCTGGTACACTGGGAAGACCCAGAGGAATCGGGTGGAGAGGGAGGTGGGAGGGGGGATCGGGATGGGGAATAAGTGTAAATCTATGGCTGATTCATATCAATGTATGACAAAACCCACTGAAATGTTGTGAAGTAATTAGCCTCCAACTAATAAAAAAATTAAAAAAAAAAAATAAATAAAGTCCTCTGCTCACATCCTAAATTGCGAAGATATATCCTGAGAAGCATTGGAGGACAAAAAAGAAGAGATCACATTGCAAACGGTTACTGTTCTTTCCCTCTGAAACTGGATGGAGAACAATGACAAGTCTAATTCTGTCCGTGAAAGCCACGTGTCTCATTCTCCTCCAAATGCAAACTCTTTTTTTTCCCCAAGATTGAAAGGGAGAAGTCTCGAATGTTCTCCTGATCTCATGTGCAGAAGCTGGAGGGTATTACATTTTTAATATCAATATTAAAAGGAGTGACACATTTTCTTTTTTTCTTAATGGATGTATTTTATTGAAGTATAACTGACTTACAATGTTTCAGGTCCACAGTAAGGTGATTCAGTAATACACATATGTTATTTTCGAAATTATTCTGTCAGAGGTTATTATAAGATATTGGCTATAGTTCCCTGTGCTCTACAGTAAACCTCTGTTGCTTGTTACACATCTTTTTTTTTTAAATTAGAAATCTAGCATTCTATTCATACTAAGTCAAACAAGTAGAATCAAAACGCCCTAAATGTTTTCAGTTCAGTTCAGTTCAGTCTCTCAGTTATGTCATACTCTTTGCAGCCCCATGGACTGCAGCATGCCAGGCCTCTCTGTCCATCACCAACTCCCGGAGTTTACTCAGATTCATGTCCATTGAGTCGGTGATACCATCCAACCATCTCATCCTCTGTCGTCCCCTTCTCCTTCTGCCTTCAATCTTTCCCAGCATCAGGGTCTTTTCCAATGAGTCAGTTCTTCACATCGGGTGGCCAAAGTATTGGAGTTTCAGCTTCAGCATCAGTCCTTCCAATGAATATTCAGGACTGATTTCCTTTAAGATGGACTGGCTTGATATCCTGCTGTCCAAAGGACTCTCAAGAGTCTTCTCCAACACCACAGTTCAAAAGCATCAATTCTTTGGTGCTCAGCTTTCTTTATAGTCCATTTCTCACATCCATACATGACTAATGAAAAAACCATAGCTTTGACTAGATGGACCTTTGTTGGCAAAGTGATGTCTCTGCTTTTTAATATGCTCTCTAGGTTGGTCATAACTTTCCTTCCAAGGAGCAAGCGTCTTTTAATCTCATAGCTGCAGTCACAATTTGCAGTGATTTTAGAACCCCCCAAAATAAAGTCTGCCACTGTTTCCACTGTTTCCCCATCTGTTTGCCATGAAGTGATGGGACCAGATGCCATGATCTTAGTTTTCTGAATGTTGAGTTTTAAGCCAACATTTTTACTCTCCTCTTTCACTTTCATCAAGAGGCTCTTTAGCTCTTCTTCACTTTCTGCCATAAGGGTGGTGTCATCTGCATATCTGAGGTTATTGATATTTCTCCCAGCAATCTTTATTCCAGCTTGTGCTTCATCCCATCCAGCATTTCGCATGATGTACTCTGCATATAAGTTAAATAAGCAGGGTGACAATATGCAGCCTTGATCTACTCCTTTTCCTATTTGGAACCCGTCTGTTGTTCCATGTTCAGTTCTGAATGTTGCTTCTTGACCTGCATACAGATTTCTCAGGAAGCAGGTCAGGTGGTCTGGTATTCCCATCTCTTGAAGAATCTTCCACAGTTTGTTGTGATCCGTACGGTCAAAGGCTTTGGCATAGTCAATAAAGCAGAAATAGATGTTCTTCTGGAATTCTCTTTTCTCAATGACCCAACAGATGTTGGCAATTTGATCTCATAAATTTTTTATTTAGGCAAATATTCGTAAATTTTATAATATATATATTATACATATTAATATATGTATACAAAAGCTTTCTACTATGCTTGATAAAGGCTTGAGAAAGAACATTAAAAAAAAGAAGAGATGGAGAAATTGAAAAACATAAGCTAAATGAAATGGGAACACTGAATATGAAATAGAAAAAGTGAAACAAACTAGATAAAAGATCATCATATAGGAGTCACATGTTTTAATAAAGATATAAGTTCTACAGTGTGTGTGTCTCTAGATAAGAAGGGATACTGATACATACAGTAGGACCAATTAACTTCAGGAGCAAAAGAACAATAACAGCTGAGCTGTCCTATAGCACAGAATTCAGCAATTCAAATCCAGTCTTTAAGTCCACAATAAGGAATAATGAAAGTGTCATTTTCCCTTCTCACACCAAGTTATTTTTCTGTGTGAAACTCCCAAAATGCTCACCCCAGGGTCTGTTAAACCCACCTTAGGCAGGAGTTACTCCTTCTTTCCACAGTTTTAAATGGAAGATGATGGAAAATACCTATAACATTGACTTTTTTTGGGGGGGGGGCCCTGCCACACAGTTTGCAGAATCTTCGTTCCTCCACCAGTGATTGAACCCATGTCCTCTGCAGTAAAAACACAGCCCCAGCCATTGGACTGCCAGAGAATTCCCCAATAATATTGACTTAATTTGGAAACAGGTGACTGGAGGAAAAGAAATAGGTTACCTCTATGCTTAAAGATCCCGGAGAAGGAAATGGCAACTCACTCCAGTTTTCTAGCCTGGAAAATCCCACAGTCAGAGCACCCAGGGGGGCCACAGTCCCATGGGGTCGCAAAAGAGTCACACACAACTTAACAACTAAACAACAGCAATAACAATGCTTAAAGAATCATCTAGATTTATTGAAGTAAATTTTCCAGCTGCATGGTTCAGAATGTGGTTGGCAAAGCAAGATCCAACAATGAAGCTTATCCAAAAATGAAACTGTCAACCAGAAGGACCAAAACGTGTCAGGTGGCCCTTTCCTATCAAGGTTGCTTTTGTCATATTCTGATGTCCTGCCAAGGTGGGAAGAAAATAGTTTCTGGATAGAAGAATGTTGCCAATTTCTTTGGCATCTCTTGACATCACACAAGAGAAAAGTTGGGTTCGATTTCCAGGTCCCTAATGACACAAAACAGGTTGAGGGAAGGTAGAGAAATAATAATTTGTGAGAGACCACAGGCAGAGTAGTAAACAGTAAGTTTCTAGAGAGCAGACCCCAGATCTCTGCTTTTTTTGTATGTGTTACCCCCTTTAAGGGCTACCCACAATTAGGTGGTGATAAAATATTTTAGATGATAATTGAAATATGGGTCTATTCTAATCAAACCCCCTCTCCCTCTAAAATGGTGTTGTTTCTCATAAAACTGGGATAGGAGAAAGTATCATTTTAATTCATTTTTATTTACATTATACCTAGGTAAATAGAGATTAAAGGAAGTGATAAGAATGACTGGATAGAATTCAATGACTGCTGTCCTCCCTGGTGAGACAACAGAAATAAGCCCAAAACTGTGGCTAAATCAATGACTCTCACAGTCCATGGACTAGTTGACCCTCCAAATGGACCCTTCAAGTGGGTCTTAATCTGATCCCAAAGCATATAGGCAATCATTCTACAAGGAAATTATTTATACATATATAAGACGGGGCTTCCCAGGTGGCGCTAGTGGTAAAAAACACATCTGCCAATGCAGGAGATGTAAGAGACGTGGGTTTGATCCCTGGATTGGGAAGATTTCCTGGAGGAAGGCATAGCAACACACTCCAGTATACTTGCCTGGAGAATCCCCATGGACAGAGGAGCCTGAAGGGCTACAGTCGATAGGGTTGCAAAGAATCGGACATGACTGAAGCAACTTGGCACACACGCACACATATAAAATATAAACTTTTTTCCTCTCAAATAAAATGGTACATTTTTAATGTATAATCTTTTTCATTCTTTAGTTTGCATGAAAATTAAGAAAAAAGAGAAAAGCAGGCCACTATTACACTCTCAAACCTTCTGCCAGAAAGACTCTTCTCTCTTTCCATGACTGGCAACTGTTGTCTGACAAACACATTCTGACCTTTCAAATCCCAACTCTGATATTACTGATAAAGATATATTCCCACCAACATCACAAGTTGGGTTAGATGCTCCTATTATCTGGATTTATGATATTTCCTATATCATAGACTATATCACAGTCTAAGGAAGCCATATCTGTCTTATTCATCATTATAACCAAACATTTGGGCTGATTTATGGCACACAGTAGGCTTTCAATAAACATGTGTTTATTGAATGGACCACAGTTATTAATTCCATAATTTCTCTGTCAATTTTTAACCCACCTGAGGAGAAAGGAAAAGAGAAAACAGGGGCTATGCTAATCTGAAGCTAAGAGATTAAAACTCAGCAAGAACATGTGCTGAGTTAAACATAGAGCTGGGGAGGGAAAGATGGAAAATGATAAAAATACAATATGGAACATAATTAACTGTGTTTGATAAAATAAAAGAATCTAGGACATTTTTAATATGACCCCAAGTGAATACATGAAAAAAGTAAGCAATTACATTTAAGAAAATATATTCAGTCTTGGGGTGGGAGGTAATAACAAGTAAGAAAGTCTTCAGGAAACCTGGATCTCATCTGGTATGGCATTTTCAGAGGGACTTAATGCAAAGTGTGATGCTGGAATCAGGTCTCTCAAATAGAAGAGGGAGTAGAAGGGCCCAAAGTAGACCTTGTTATAAAACAAACTTAAGAAAAATAAGAATATTCTAAATGCAAAAAGCAACCCCATTACTGGTTTCAAGGAATCTGTGTCATTTCAGGATAAGAAAATTAAGTAATAAGGCTTGTTTTCCAAAGATGGTTCACGGAATTCAGCTTTGTTGTTCTGCTATCATTAATCAACTGTGAGAGCATGTGGTCAACATTTCTCATTTTTGTTTATGAAATGAATAATAGAAGCTAACAGAAAATATAATTAGAATACACTTTGCTTCAGAGAAGAATTTGCTATTGGGAAACAGTATCAGGAAGGACATTGAGGGAGGTACTGGATTCTTGGAACAAACTTCTACTTTCATGAAGGGGAGGTTGATGAAAACGTCCCATAGCAAGATCCCCTCTAGCCCTTGATGTTATAATACATGGCATCATGAGCTCAGAGTATGCACCTCAGTGTCATAGATACTCACAGAGACTCGGATTCAAATCCCGGCTCATCCACCTCTGTACTGCTAGATATAGATGAAGCTCAATTCTCTCTCCTAAGAGATGGATATAATACCTAAACATAGGTTTGCCAAGAACATTTGTTTTATTCCTTCCTTCCTTCTTTCCTTCCTTCCTCCTTTCTTTCTCTCTCTCCTTTTTCTTTTATTGTGAAAAGAACACTTATGATGAGATCTTCTTCTTAGCATATTTTAAAGTCTATGATGTAGTATTGTTGACCAGAGATACAATGTTGTAAAACAGGTCTTTATATCTTATTCACCTACTTCTCTTAGGTCATGGCATGATTAGCACTATTTTAGGAAAGCTCTTCTTAACCCCGTCAACAATGTCACTTTCCTAAGGAAACACTCTCATGGCACCATGGGCCCTTCCTTCTTATCACTCATCACAGCTATAAACTTACATTTTTGTCTATAATTCTTTTTATATATAGTTCTTTGATTAACTTGTGTTCTTACCTAGTCCAGTACCTGGAACCTAATAGATGTTCAGTAAAGTTAGGTTGCTGAATGAATAATTAAAAGAATGAATAGTTGACTCTTGAACAACATGGATTTTAACTACATAGATCCACTTATATGCAGTTTTGTTATTCAATAAATTTGTGCTATTACTACAAGGTCTGCAGTTGATTGAATCTACAGATCCAAAAGCAAGAACGGGAGGGTCAACTGTCGAGTTGTTCAGGATTTTTGACTGAGCTGGTGGGCACCCCTAATGTGACCCCAAATCCCTGAGGTATTCAAAGGTCAACTGTGTACATGCAAGAATAAAGATTAAGAGACAGGTAATGGCACATGCTTAGCTCAATGCCTGGCCTTTGGGGTGATGCCATATCCTCTGCTAGTAAAATTATTGCATTGTCCTCATAGGAAATATTACCAGGAATTTTTTGGTTTCTTTAAAATGCATGTAACTTCTACAGCTGCTAACAAGCTAGTCCAGGAGACATTTTGGAATGTTTAGGAGCTAGGAGATATCCTAGTAGTTTCTTATGTGTTTGCTCCTCCAAGAGATTTATCTTTCTTCATCCTCCAATCCCTGCCCATAACCCCGCCAGCCCTGTAGACGAACATGCCTCAAACAAGTCTATCTGAAACCACAGGGACCACATCCTTGAGTAACAGATAATTACACAGTAGTGACTTTTTTTCTGGCTCACTTATCTATAATTTTTTCATCCTCCCTGCTTTTTTCTCACTGTCTCATAGTTCTTGTTCTTTTAACCTCTCGTAGCTGCTTGTGTCTCTATGTATTGCTTACCATCGTGGTGGTATTCTCACAGCGCCCCAGTGTACTCCTGAAACTGAGTGAAGATTATAGGCTCTTTTTTTTTTTTTTTTTAATGGTTAAAGACATTAAAAGTTTCTAAAAAGAAAAGTGGAACCAGCTTTTTGAGAACTTAGTTCGCTAAATCTGAATTCCTTTCTGTGTGTATGTGTGCACTCAGTCCTGTCTCTTTGTGACCCCGTGGACTGTAGCCTGTCAGGCTCCTCTGCCCATGGAACTTTCCAGGCAAAAATATTGAAGTGGGTTGCCATTTCCTGCTCCATAGGATCTTCCCAACCCAGGGATTGAACCCGTATCTCCTGCGTCTCCTGCATTGCAGGCAGATCCTTATCTGCTGAGCCATCAGGACTTCATTATGTCATGTGAATGCCTGTAATAAAGATCACCCAGCTGTGAGGTCCCTGAGCCTAGGCGCCGTGTCCCAGTGCCTAACACAGTACCCAGTGTGAAATGAGTGTGCTGTGCTGTGCTTAGTCACTCTGTCGTGTTAGACTCTGAGACCCCATGGATGGTAGCCCACCAGGCTCCAGGGAAGAGATATTGAATTCTCCAGGCAAGAATACTGGAGTGGGTTGCCATGCCCTCCTCCAGATCTTCCCAACACAGGGATCGAACCCAGGTCTCCCACATTACAGGTGGATTCTTTACCATCTGAACCGTATTTGTTTAACAAACAATGAAAAAAAATTATTATACACTAAAAACATGGGCTTTCTTTATCAAGAAATATATTTTAGCAGTGAAATACACTTGGATGGCTTTAAAAGTGGACACACTTAATGCTCTATAAGAATTGGAATAACTGAATTATATTGTAATATAGGATAAGGTAGTATATTAAAGATGGATGAGAATTCTGAATCTCTTCATCATGACCAGAGTAAAAAGTAGCACATTTCTTCAAAAACTATAAGCTATTTATGTTGCATTTGGCATAGGGTTTAAATTGTTATTAAAATTATTAAAGCCATTACTAAAATTAAAGACTAGAGTGCTGGCTGATATTGCCTGATGGATAAGGACTGTGAGTATTCTCTGAATTTCTCTTTGGTATCTTTGATAAACATTCACTAAGTATTGATATAATGGTTGATTGAACTAATAACAGAGGAATTTCTCTGGGTTGATTTACCCACTGTTTTCTTTCCTATCTCCTTGATCCTTCTTATGAACAACCTGGTTTGGTGGAAATCATTAGCTGACATGTCCCCTTTAAGGGAGTGGTTTTGTTAGAGAGTCAAACCAAATCTTCTGGTTGCGTCAATATTTGCTCACATGTCAGTGTAAAATACACTGGAGAAAGTCCTGACTTTTCTTCTTTTCAGATGTGTAGATCTCTGTATAAAACTAAACA
Source organism: Cervus canadensis (assembly GCF_019320065.1). NCBI lineage: Eukaryota > Metazoa > Chordata > Mammalia > Artiodactyla > Cervidae > Cervus > Cervus canadensis. The sequence goes on along the minus strand of NC_057400.1, from coordinate 31,389,840 downwards.
GTGAAATTAACCCAGGTGTAACATTCCCACGAAACTCAGGTTCTCTTCTCTGTAAACTGGTAGGAGTGTCTCTTGTGTTCAGTGATTCTGAGAGAATTCCTTTGTGTTAACAACATACGGTCTTTTTAAATCTCCCTGTTGTAGAGGAGTTTGACCAAAACTAACCTTAGATCAGAGTTTGCTTTTTTTCCCCCACTAGATGTCATTCAGTTTTAGAAGACCTAGTTAGGCAGCTATCCTAAGAGATAATTTTGAAAATTGATGGTAACCAGTTTAAGATTTAAAGTGCCTGAGGACAGCACTTTGGAGAAAATAAGATTGAGCTCTTACGATTGCTGCTTCTGTGATGATTGCAATGTAGGTGAACTTTTAAGATGTAGAAATCCTAGCCACAAAGCTTGTTCTGTAGATATCTGCTCTTGAAATAAATTAATTTCATAAGGAATCTATAAATGTATTCTTAGTTTTCTAAAATAAGACATAGGGGAAATCAGGTCCTCTAGAACACCAGCTACATGAAATGCTCATCTTCTCTTCCACCCACACTCACCCGGGACTGTAGCTTTGCCTTTTTTCCCATCTTACTTTGCTCATTCACCAGTCTTAATACCCATATCCTTCACATTTTATTACCTTTATTTACCCATTCAATCTTGGCACTTGGCAGTGAATCAGGAGTCAGATGACAGAACTATTTACTCTTGGTACAAAAGGTCCTGGAGAAAATACCCACACAATTATCCCCTAAGTCTCCTCATCACCATCACCATTTACATCATCATCATCAAGACATCACTTAACTCCCCCCATGGCTCCACCTCCTTGCCCCTCCACCCAGATCCCCTTTTCTGTTTTCTTTTCCCTAGAAGAGCTTTCCTTAATTTTTCCCAGATGCAAAGATTAAAATTAAAATAAAACATAGGAGAAGAAAAATGGAACTAGCTCCATGGAAGCTCATTCTCTAAATCTAATTTCTTTTGTGAGGCCTTTAAAAATGATATTTGATTATTCATGACTACCTTGCCATATTCCAAGAAGTATTAGGGGTGACTCAGGAGATGCATTTAAAACATGATAACAAATAAATATACTGAAAAAATATGAAGAAAGGAAAATAAATTAGATCAAGACCTATATCACACAAATCTGAAATTGCTTTAGAATAAATCTTAATTTTGGCCTTGATTTTCCTAGTAAATCAAAAAAAGAGGTAAGCCTTCCTTCAAATAGTTTGTGCTGCAAAGGCTATTTGAATAAAGTGATACAGCTTTAAGAGCAGCCCTAATTTCAAATAGAATGATGTTTAGTAAATATCTTTAAACTTGAGGGGAAAGAAATTCAAACTTCCTTGGGTATTTGTTTAAAATTTCATAAAATTTCCAAGGGGCTTTACTGATTGGTGGCTCAGTGGTAAAGAATCCACCTGCAAGTGCAGGGAACACCAGAGAAACGGGTTTGATCCCTGGGTCAAGAAGATGCCCTGGAGGAGGGCACAGCAACCCACTCCAGTATTCTTGCTGGGAGAATCTCGTGGATAGAGGAGCCTGGTGGACTGCAGTCCAAAAGTGACTGAGCATGCATGTACGAAAATTTTCCAAAATTTCTTCTCTGCCAAAAAGGTCTTTTTAAATGAACAAAATTACGCTGAACATGTTGATTATCATCTAAGCAACCTTTTAAGAGTAACATGTAGCTGAAACTGTGTGTCATGTAAGCTACGATTTCTGCTCTCGAGGATGTCACAGTCCAATTGGGAAGGCAGGTGTGTACACCTATTTCTAGCAGAGCAAGAGCATCCTAATGCAAGGATATACAGAGTTGCTCAATGTGGTAGATACATACTGGATTGTAAAAATCTCAGAGACTGGGGTTCCAGTCCTGACTCACCGACTTCTCCATGGCTAGATATAGCTGAGACTCCATTCTCTTTCCTAAGACATGGTTATTATAATACCTATAACACAGGTTTGTGTTGAACATCTTAACTTCTTGTAGCTTTTAGCATAATTAACCCCATCCCAGGAAAACTCTTCTTAACCCTTCCAACTTGTCACTTTCATTTTCCCCATCAAACACTTTCATAGTACTATGTATTCCCTCCTTTTTAGCATGTATCACACTGTAACCTTATGTTTACATCTGTGATCCTTTATATAATGCATGTCCCAGGTACCTAGCCCAGTTTCTGGAACTAGTAGATGCTTGATGAATGGACACTTGAATAAATGAATGAATATATCCATGAATAGAGATTAAGAGATGTAACCTAGCAGATACTTAGCTCAGTGTCTGACCTCTTGGGTGATGCCATATTCTTGGCTAGGAAACTTCTCCCACTGTTCCTAGCAGAATATATCATTATCAATAGTTCTTTAGCTATGTGTCTAGAAATTCACTAGTAGGGTTATGAATGTAACTTAGACTAATTTTCATTCCACTCTATATCTTGTTATGCTGATAAAGTTAAGAGTTCCACTGCTTTCCACTGGGAGAGAAATGAATTTATTTATTTTTATTGGATTATAGTTGTTTTACAATGCTATGCTAGTTTCTGATGTACAGTAAAGTCAATCAGCCACACATATACATTTATCTCCTCTTCCTTGGATTTCTTTCCTATTTACGTCACCACAGAACATTGAGTAGAGTTCCTTTCGCTACACAATCAGTTCTCATTAGTTACCTATTTTGTGTGAGCGTGTGTGCTCAGTCGTGACCGGCTCTTTGTGATCCCATGGACTATAGCCCGCCATGCTGCTCTGTCTATAGAATTTTCCAGACAAGAAATACTGGAGTGAGTTGCTGTTTCCTTCTCCAGGGAATCTTCCCAGCTGAGGGGTTCCCTTGAGTTTCCTGCATGAGCAAGTGGATTCTTTACCACTTGTGCCACCTGGCATAGTGGAAAGTAGTTATTTATTTTAGGGAAATGAATTTAAACTCTTGGTATTAGGGCTAGGCAATCAAATCAGAAAAAACCTTCAAACATTGTACCTTGAATCATAGTTAATGTTTAATATTTACTTCCAACATCTAAGTTACAGCAGCAAAAATAGCCTTTATTTTTTAGATCTTCTAACACAGTAAAGAATAAACTAATCTGCATATTCCCCGTATGAATATGCGCTCAGTCTCTGGGTGTGTGTGCTCAGGTGCTCAGACATGTCCAGCTCTTTGCAACCCCATGCACTGTAGCCCACCAGGTCTTGGGTACATCAGATTATCCCAGCAAGAATACTGGAGTGGGTTGCCATTTCCTGCTCCAAAGGATCTTCCCCACCCAGGGACTGAACCCGCGTCTCTGTGTCTCTTGCATTGGCAGGCGGAATCTTTACCACTGAGCCACCTGGGAAACCCCCTTATTCCCCATATGTTGAATAAATGGCCCCAAATAGGAATATGTGTCTGATGAGAGCAGTTTTAATTTCAGGGTGACAGAGGAAACATCCAGGCATATAATACAAAAATCTTCTTCATTCTTTGCCCTCATAAATAATTATCTAATTAATGTCTGACCTAACCTGTAAGTTTGATGAGTGGTCACTGATTTTTCCCTCCTGGCATAGTATATGTACTGAGCAAATATTTATTTAACAAAAGAATGTATGAATGAATGATTAAATAAATGAAAATGGATGTACAACCTCAAGCAATGCTCTCTTACATTTAGGGGAGGAAGCTTATCTGACCAACAGGATCTCAGCATTACCCATTCATTTTTTGAAGAACCTCACCTTCAATCACTAGTTTGAATTTTGTAAGCTATTAAACTCGGTTGTTACCTGGTGTCAATGTTCACCACACAAAAGACCAAGAACACACCTATAGAAAACACTATTGGGAATACCTCTCATTACAATGAAACAGTATAGGGCATCTGGACAAGAAAGTGTTAGGAGTAACTTGTAAGATCTGAGCTTATATCAGGTGACTCGAGAAAGGATGCAAGGAGGAGAGCGCTCACTTTAGATTGAGTGCTGTCAGAATATGGGATTAATTCTATGGTTGATATCTTAATGAATTTTAAGTAGGAAAAAAAGAAGAGAGGGATACTAAGTCTGTCATTGGTAAATAAGCAATAATCATTCATATTATCTGGGCAAGGAGATAGTTGATATTTGTGACATTAATCATGCTCATGTTTTGTCATGTTCAGACATTATTACAGAGTAGTTTTGTTTTTGCCTACATCTCTCATGGGTCCCAGAGTACCCTGGTCAGATGCTGATGTTCTATGAAATTATTGGTATTTATTAGGAGAGCACCAAGACCTCACTGTGAATGCTGGGCCAGCTGCCAGGTGTTAGGGACTTCTTCTCACTGGTGAAGTGACATAAAAATCTATTACCATCTATTTGATTTAGGTTGAATTGATTTCTTAGTTTCCTTAGCAGAGTCTAGTAATTAAAAATTAGTCAGAAATGGGTTGCTTTCACAGGGTAGGAGAAACAGGAAGAAGGCAGAAAGGAATGTCTCATTAGAGCAAACCTTGGTGGTGGGGGATTCAAAGACACATGAAACATTAGAAGAAGAAAAATAAATCAGAAACTTTACTCAGTGTTTTGAATTCTTGAGACTGAACTTTAGAAATAGGATTTTGTAAAATGATAACAAAGAAATAGTTGGAATTTAAGTTTTTCACAAAGTTATGCAACACTGTTACTGAAATACATAAAAAAGTAGTGTAAACGGCAACATGGGACGGCATTTCCCATACGGGATGCTGTAGTCAGTCTAGCTCATAGACAAAATTTCACTTTTATTTTAAAAGATCACTTTAAAGATACTTGGGCTTCACTAGTAGCTCAGACAGTAAAGAATCTGCCTACAATGCAGGAGATCTGGGTCAGATCCCTGGGTTGGGAAGACCCCCTGGAGAAGGGCATAGCAACCCACTGCAGTATTCTTGCCTGGAGAATTCCATGGACAGAGGAGCCTGGCAGGCTACAGTCCATGGGGTCACAAAGAGTCAGATATTCCTGAGTGACTAACACTTTCCCTTTCTTTAAGGGTGCTTACATTTCTGTCATTCTTATTGCTCTCTGATAGGTAAATAATGAGTACCACTAAAAACAGATCTTTATTCTTAGATATTAAAATGCTCGAGAATTTATGTTTAAGCGTATTTAAAATCTTTCTTTGTAGAAGATCAATCAAGCAACTGAAAGATTATATCTCTATTCTTTACATAGTTTTTTATCATCCATCATATCCTGTCAGTGATGTTAGCTGTTTTTGGCTGGTTCCCAAGACCTTTTACAGGCTTTCATCTTTAGAAACTCAATTGCTTCCTGTATGGGTAAACTCCGGAACATAAAACCTGCCCTTCCACTCATTTGGAGGTGAAACTTATGTCAGAACTTATGCATGCCTTTTTGCTGAAGACATGATTATCCTTCCAGCTTCTCATACATAAAAGTTCCCGACTCTCCCATCATCTTCATCAAAGGGCATATTGCCATGTAAAGAGCTCTAAGTATACCATTAGTTTTATTTTAGTCTCTGAAGTTTCTTTCATTTACATGTGTGGTCCTCTCCTTTCCACAATTTTAGCACACTATTTATATTTTTTACTTGAGGGAAAACATACATATATACCCACATTGGAGGTATACTACTGAGGTTGATTCTTTGCAAAGACACAAGAAGCATTCCATTAAAAACAAAACACTGCTCAGAGATGTCCCTAAGCTTTCATCAGCACAGCCATAACCAAGCGGAGATTGTTCATTTTCTGCTTAATTAAAACATTTCTCAGTTTGGTTCTCCATATTAGACTACAATAATTAGACAATGGCAACATCTTTGCTTCACTACATGTTAGATAGACCTGCCAGATTTAAGACAAACATACTGGTCCTTCCTAAACTTCTATCACCAATTTGTTTTGGTAGAACACTAAGTATGCCTGTTTAGAGTTGAGATAATTATCACATAACTTAAATAAAATGCCACCATAGAAATAATTTACATCCCTGTTGTTTTGGACCCATGTAATTCACAGTCAATCAATTCTCTGACTCATTTAAATTGCTGACTCTGTTTAAAATATGACCGTGCTGATAGTGCAAGACAGTAGTTCGCTGTAGTAAAGGGTAACTGAATAGCTGAACAGTTTTTCTGACAGCAATTTTTATTAACTCCCAGTAATTTAAATCACAATTCATATTGCAAATGTGTACATATAGAAGGGACATGACATTTAAAAATTTGGATTAAAAAAAATCAGACATGAACTGATGTGAATACCTTGGTGAACAAACTATTATTTATGGAGCTGTATTTTAATATTGCCCCCAATTGCTTCTGGGATTTTTTTAAACTATGTAATTAATAGTTTTTGTTGGAATTTCTGATAAGCAAAAACAACATTGGGTATGTTGTGTTAGTCACAAAAACACATTGTGTTAGTCACTCAGTCGTGTCCGACTCATTGCAACCCCATGGACTGTAGCCTGCCAGGCTCCTCTGTCCATGGGATTCTCCAGGTAAGAATACTGCAGTGGGGAGCCATTCCCTTCTCCAGGAGATCTTCTGGACCCAGGGATAGAACCCAGGTCTCCGGCATTGCAGGCATATTCTTTACCATTTGAGCCACCAGGAAAGTCCCAAAATAATGTTAGAAACTGAAAATAAAAATATGGATTAAAAATATATAAATAATACCAACAGCAGAAGTTGGAACCCATTTTTCATCTATTTTTCTTTCCTAATAATCATTCTACACAAGCTTGTGAAAACTGAAGGGGATAAAAGCAGAAAAGAATTCTTACTTGTTCAACTGTTTACAAGGCCAGTATAATCTTTGCCTTTGTAATTTCCTCTGAAAAGTCTGGGGTTCCCTTAAGCAGTATTAGACTGAAAGCAGCCGGGTAGGATTTGAAGCTTGGTTCCAGATTGTCTGGAGATACGGGTCACCACAGTGCACAATGGGTCATGTATGTTCCTTCCTCTATGTATGTGTGAAGTACACACATCCTACCCAGTACTTCTCTTTTCTATGATAAAGCATTTCCAAAGTTCCAAATTGTAATGTTGACTTTCATAAACTTGGTTTTTCAGCTTCTATCGAAAAAGTCTAGAAATTACTCTGAAACCCATTTAAGTAAAAGCAATTTTACAGTGTCCAGAAATTATTGGTTGGATACACAACATATTGGTGGTCCAGCTTATTCCAAGAAAATCTAAAGATTACTTTCAAATGGCTCAATACGTGTTTCATAGAGTATCTGGAAGACAAAGAAGAAACTGAGAACTTAAAACATCAAAAACCATAACCGACAAATGACTCACTCCTAAGATCTTAGATAATTGGCAATAATTATAAAGGAATCAGACTGAGGGAAAACCTCCTCAGGGTACAAGTCACAGCAACAACGCAAACAGTTACATGGTATTTACTGTATGCCTGGTAAGGTTCTAAGACTTTCCTTTTTCTAATCACTTAATCTTCAAAACAATCCTGTAAGTTTGGTTACTACTATTTTTCCTGTTTTTCAGTTGAAGGAAACAGAAACACAGAGAAGTGACTCACATAAGGTTAGTACACGGTGGAGCTGACAGCTAAACCAAGAACATCTATATTTTAATTAAGATAACATGCTACTTCTTCATATATCACCAGTTTTGTTTTACACAAAAGGGGTCACCTAATAAAAGTACATAAATGCTTCACAACTCCCCTAATATACATCCTAATGTACACCTAATATAGCTTAAAGTTATGTTATAGATAATATATATTATATTATTTTATATATTATGTATTATTTTATATATTATATATTATTTAATATATAATATATATTATATTGTTTTATATATTATTTCATATTTTATATATAATATATATTATATTGTTTTATATATTATTTCATATTTTATATATAATATATATTATATTATTTTATATATTATATAGTATTTTATATTATTATTTTATATATTATATTATATATATAAGACTTAGAACATGTCTTATATATATAAGACTTAGAACATGTAATAGTGAAGAACTGGGCAGCCATCACTATCTATCCCTGGGTGCGTCTCCATGGCAGATCATCCTGTCAGCATCTTTCTATGTGTATACAAATTATGTACAACCCAAGAATAGCTGAGAAGACAGAGTGGGGAGGTATAGACTGGTTACACTGTGACACCTCAGTCCAGGAGAAGTAGAGAAAGAAAGCTGGAGTCTGTGAGGCATGGTGGGGGGTGGGGGTGGAGGGGGAGACTGCTGAAAAGAGAAGGGAATAGTAACAAGAAGATTTAGAATAAGATCTTGTCTTTGAAAATGATTGTCTGTAGCCCTAAGGGGAAAATGTCTGTAAACATCTGCAACCTAACAAAATAGCAAGGGAAAATATGTATTCTACTAAGCAAGGACTGACAATTATTAAAAAGAAAAACAGGTTGAGATTTAAAAAAAAAAATAAAATCTAAGTAAAGTGTAAAAGAAACTGAAGGGGACCTCCCTGGTGGTCCAGTAGTTGAGAATCCGCCTGCCAGTCTACGGCCATACCACCCTGAACGCGCCCGATCTCGTCTGATCTCAGAAGCTAAACAGGGTCAGGCCTGGTTAGTACTTGGATGGGAGAATCTGCCTGCCAATGCAGGGGACATGGATCAGATTCCTGGTCCAGGAAGACCCCTCATGCCGCAGGACAATTAAGCTGATGTGCAGTAACTGCTGAGTCTGCACTCTAGAGCCTGTGCTCAGAAAGAGAAGCTCATCGTAGCTAGAGAAAGCCTGCAACACAGCAACAAAGACCCAGCACAGCCAAAAACAAACTAATTAATTTAAAATACAAATAAAATAAACTGTCTTCTTTATTAAAAAAATTGAATAAGTAATCAATGCAAATGTACTAAACATATACATGGTAGAGTAATAGCTCATTTTCCCTAATACCTCCACATCAGTGAAAGCATTAAAGAGCTACTATCCATAGATAAAACTAAGAAACCTGCATAGATGAAGAGGAGGACAAAAAAATTAGGAAAATTAGAGAAAAATTTCTAAGGAGAAAACATTCCTGTGGGGAATGATTGAATACAAAATTAAGTAGACTGAGGGTTAAAGAAGGAACTGTGAGCAATGGTTTGGGTAGGGTTGAAAGTGAAAGTGAAAGCCACTCAGTCGTGTCCAACTTTTTGCAACTCCATGGACTATACAGTCCTTTGAATTCTCCAGGCCAGAATACTGGAATGGGTAGCCATTTCCTTCTCCAGGGGATCTTCCCAACACAGGGAACAAACCCAGGTCTCCTGCATTGCAGGCAGATTCTTTACCACCTGAGTCACCAGGGAAACTAACAAATACTGATGAAGCTTCTGCAACTAGCAATAATGAGGACCTGTTACCACCCCCAGGTCAGAAAGGGTGAGGGAGCAGCAAGCAATGAACCCTGGAGAAGGCAGAAAAAGAAGGCCTGCAGAGCTAGATTCAGCCTTTACCCAGTGGGGAACAAGCTAAGGAAATAAATATCCAACTTTTCCTGCCCCATTATCTTCTGAAGATATCTCCCACTGGCCAGTGACAACTGGAAGGTAGAGGGCCAGGAAAATCAGTTATACAATATAAAGATCAGGTTCCCAGAGCATAGAACATAGTGGAAAAGATGGAGATAATCTGTGGGACAAATGGAAAATATCCAACCCAGTGAACTATGTAGAAGGGGAAGGGCAGAAAACTAGCGTATGTGTGCTGTGCTTAGTTGCTCAGTCGTGTCCAGCTCTTCACGACCCCATGGACTGTATGTAGCCCATCAGCCTCCTCTGTCCACTGGATTTTCCAGGCAAGAATACTGGAATGGGTAGCCTTTCCCTTCTCCAGGGGATCTTCCCAACCCAGGGATCGAACCCGCGTGTTCTGCATTGCAAATTCTTTACCATCTGAGCCACTAGGGCAGCCCAGCATACGTGAAATTGTGTGTTAAAAAAAATGGAATAGGGACTTCCCTGATGGCCCAGTGGCTAAGACTCCATGCTCCCAATGCCGAGGGGCCCAGGTTCAATCCCTGTCAGGGAACTAGATCCCACATGCCACAACTAAAGATCCTATGAGCTGCAACTATTTAAATAAATAAGTATTAAATAAATATATAAATATTAAAAAAAAAAAATGGAATAGCAAAAACAATGAAAAAAATCATAAAGGAAAGTTTTCCTTAGGAAGCTCTGCATTGAATGGGATCACTGTGCTCTAGATAATGAAAACGATTTATGTCTAAATGTATCTTGGCTGAAGTAAAAAATAAAACCATATAGAGTTCAAAGAAGAGAGTTTACTACAAAGGAAAGAAAAATAAGCCAATTTCAATATACATAATAGAATGCCAAAGCAACAATAACAACAGACCTAAAAGGTTTTGAAAGGAAACAATTTTAAGTCAAGAATTTCATACTGCGTCAAATCTTCCTTTATGTGTAAAGAAATAAGAAATGCACGGATATGAGTAGGCACAGAAAATGTAGTATCTATGTATCTTTCTTAAAAAACATTTCTTAAATATACACCACGAGAGAAGAAATAAAATGAGTAGCTAAGAGATCATGTTATAAACTGGAGCTGATTGTCAAAATTAAAGCATTAAACACACACACATACAACACATCTATAAGTTTAGCCATAAAGCAAAATATAAATGTCAAAATATTATCAAAATATGTAAAGGAATTGTAAGGTAAACATTAATACTGTAAAAATAATGATATGGATTCTAAATCTAAAAATGCTATTATGTATTCCAAATCTAACCTTGTATAAACAAATAGGAAAAAAGAATAGAAACACTGCTAAATTTCTTATCTCACATATGAGAATATGTTCTTCACTCTGACATTAAATAATAGTAGGAATTATAATAATAATACCACCACCTTTTACTGAGTACTTACTCTATGTCAGGAATTGCTCTGAACTATTTACACGAATTAATTCACTTCAAATCTGAAATAACTCTATTAGGTGTGTGCTATTAATATCCTTATTTTATAGATGAGAGGACTGAGGTTAGGTAACTTGCCCAATGCAAATCAACTAGGTTTTAAGTCTGCCTTTTTAATCACTATCTTACTATGCATGTTCAACATTAGGAAATTGATTGAATAAATCTGGAAACAAAATGTCTGAAAATAAAATACCTGTCCTTTTACCACTGTAAAAGCATATGTGTTGATGTGAAGGTATTTATTTTTAAGCACATGTACAAAACCTTATTACTACGTAGTAGAACCTGCTTTTGCCTTCACAGCATACTTGTCAAAGTGCTGTCTATAGTGCCAAATGATTACAGTGGATTAATCCATGTCTCAATCCTCAGCCTTTCAGTACAAGCTCCAATAAATTCCCTCTTTTAAGTCATATGGCATTGAGCATCCTGTCATTTGCGATTGAGGGAATCCTAATTTTTGTTTTTTTTAAGTTTCAAACCACATATCATTTTTTAAACAGATACATATATGCATATATACACAGTGATTAAAGTCAGTGGTTGTCACTCATTATTATTAGTAACAGTTATATTTGGATAGCAGAATTGAATGACTTTTAAAATCTGTATTTCTAATGTTTCCCTTGACAGATATGTTGCTATTGTGTAATAAACAAAAAGTAAATTCTTGAAACAACAGGATGATTGTATTTAGATATCATCTCTCTCAAACGAATTTTTCATACTTCTTGCAAATCAGGCAGTTTTTCTCTCATGAAAGTACACATATTACTGAATGGATGAAGCCAGCATTTATGAAAAATAAATGACAGTCTGGAGGTTTCTGACCATGCATCTCCTCAGAGAGATGGCAAGAGGAAGAAGCTGCAAGTTAAACTAGATTTTTTCTTAAGATGAATGTCTTGCCAGTTTCAATACAGGAATGAAGGATACTTTCTCTAAATTTTATAACATGGAAAGTCACAAGATTATTTTACTAAGGAAAATTATTTAAACTACTCATTACTATTTAAGCACAATTGCCTAGGGAAAAAAAATGTACTGATGCTTCTATTCCATGTCCAGATTGGCCAACCTGGTCTCTGGTCAAATCAGAAAAAGAAAGGAGTTAATTGTTTTTTTGTTATTAGAAAATATTTATTATATTTTTATATTTCACTGTACTTTTCAATGTAACAAAGGTCAAATATATTAAAAATAATAGTCAATGAACATCTACTAGGTGCCAAGTGCTTTACATACATTATCCCAACTCTTTAAGTTAGGATTCAGGTAGGGACACTGAAGCTCAAAGGGAAATACATATATGCATTCTATCCATATAGTTGCTCAATCCTCCTATCCAAATATAACTGCTACCAGTAATGATTTATAGCAACCACTGACTTTAGACACTATGTATGTATGCATATGGGCTTCCCAGGTGGCTCAGTGGTAAAGAATCCGCCTGCCAATACAGGAGATGCAGGTTAGATCCCTGGGTCCAGAAGATCCACTGAAGTAGGAATGGAAACCCATTTCAGTATTCTTACCTGGAAAATTCCATGGTCAGAGGAGCCTGGTGGGCTACAGTCCATGGGATCACAGAGTTGGACATGACTGAGCAAGCACACACGTATACTTATATGTATTTTTTTTTTTGCATTTATGTATTTGTGCAAATTTATATATCTAATGTATTGTGATGTTGGTATTTGAACTCAAACCTGTTTAATTCTCAAGCAGCTTCAGGTCTGCACTATCCTGCCTCTTAGTAGAGCTTATGTTCTGCTTTTGAAAAATGCTGGTATGTGTTTTTTAGTTATGAGAGATTGAGAGAGAAATGCCTGAAGTTAGTTGAATAGTTTTTGAAACTCTTTCCTTTAACGCAGGTAGACCTCAAACTCCCTTGCCATCAGCAGGGATCACAGGCTGAGGAAACAGGTTGGCCTCTTCCAAGTTTTACTTCATCATCTCCCGGTGACCACAAAAAATCAGAAGAACATGATAGGCATGCTGGTACACAGGCTACACTGAAGTTGCATGAACAGTAATAATGTTTGCTATATAAAGAGTAAAAAATTAGAGACTTCTGATTTTAATTAGGCCTTATATTTCCTCTTATGTGCTAGAAAATCAATAAAAGAACATTTCTCCTCTCATATCAAGGTAATCTTATTTTGAACTTTCATTTTAAATCAAAATACTAAAAACCTTTAAGAAAAGGTTAGAAAGTTAACTTTCTCTAGCTCATTCTCTAAGTTAATTTTCTGTAATTGTAGACTGCCTATAGCATATACTAAATAAATACTAAAATCTCTAAGTAAATGACCAATAAATGTCATTTGCACATTAAACTCAAAATTGGGGCAAAGTAATTAAGATAGAGTGATAAGAGAGGCAGGGTCATGAAAATTTGATATTTATGAAAGACAGACCAAGAAGAGATGGGTCAGAGCACCCATCTCAACAAATGTAATTTTAGAAAGATGCCATAATTAAATTTAGGAACGAGTCTAGAATCTAAAGTGATGCCTATATTAAAAAGTAAATAAACAAACCAAAAAAACCCAAACAGAAAGACTATACCAGAGGCTAAAGTTAGATGATATCATTGTTTGTTCGCTTTGTTTTTTAACAAAAGGACTTTGCTTTTCTGGTAAAGGGATTATTTAGTTTGGACGCTAGGCTGAGGATGTTTCTTTTCTGAGGAGTCAAGTTTCTCTTTCCAGATGGTTTCTCCTCCCTCAACTCAAAAAAAAATTGCTTTTATGGTTATTGATTTTGATTAATGGATACTGTTATGGGAAACCATTTTCTCTCCCTTAAGGAACACAGACCCCTGTGATAAGGACAAAGTTTAGGTTTAAAACCTTTGTCCATCATTAACCAATTGGACTGAGGAGGACTATGCCTAGTTCTTTGCATGATTTGAGAGGATCTAGCCTCAGTAGTAGGATTTTCATGGTTAAAGTCTTTTCATTTCTTTTCATTATGTGGCTAGAATACAATGGCTAATGAAGGAAAAGCTCTTGATTGGGGGCCTAATTTCGATTCAGCCATATAATTAATGTTCCTGGGGTCAAGCTCTCGCCTAGTGGATGCCCCATGGGCTTCCAATGGCTGAATTGAGGGAACTGAACAGGGGAAGTCATCTTTGCAAGCCCAGCTGGGCTTCCCCAGTTACCCCTGCCTGGCTGAGCCAACTCCATTGCATCCCTAAGCCCTGCTGGTTATCTGTTATCAAGCGGAGCCAGAGGAAATTGATGGAGACAGTGCCAATATCAGTGCCCTGAGGCTTTCCCCCTTTGCCAACCTTAGCTATAGAGAAACTGGTCTCATTCTCTGTTAAAGCTATTGATTTTTTTCCCTCCCTCAGGCCAGTCCCACATTATGCTCCTTCCAGGGTCTGAGAGCTGTGTCTTTCAGCAATGTTTCTTTTAGAACATTCATTTACAGAATCAAAGAAGAACTCCCCTGGGTATCCTGTTATCTTGCCAGTTTTGACCTGAAATACAGCTGGAAAATGCAGGCAGCTCTGTAAATAACAAACCTGACCTTCGTAACTTAGAGCTTCCTGGAATGCTGCTTTTTCAAAATGACTCTAAGAAAATCAAGAGATAGTGTTCACTTCCTGCCCACTTCTCTGGGTACCTGTATTTAAATCCCCTCTGGCTATGTGTAAATGATATTTATGGTTTCTGTTTTCCCCATGGTGGATATACTTTTTAACTGGTGGTTCCTGTCTTGAATAAATTATTCATTCCTTTGTTTAATCTGTATTTGTTTATTCAAGCAATTCATTCATTCATTCAATACTTACCTTATTATTTACTTATCTACTTCATGCTTCATGTGCCGGATGATGAAGTTTCTGTATGGAACCACACAGAGATGGTCCCTTTTCTTATGGACAGAGTAGTGAAGCAGATAGTAAATAAAGAAATGTGCTGTGTGGTGTCAGGACAAAAGCACACAATATTTTAAAACAGTACAGCCATTTAGATAAGGGAATCTGCAGAAGTGACATCCAAGGTGACACTGCTGGGAGCTGGGACATTGCTCTCCACATGTCATGTCTGTGAAGACTAATAGGAGGGAATAAAGGGAACTGGACTGCAGGCGAGAGATGAGTTAGGAAGCTGATGCTCAAATCCGCAGAGAAAAGATAACTTGCCTAATGATACAGCTAGGACTTTGGAAGGAACTTATGATATTCTTGTCTCATTTCATCAACATAGAGAAATAGCAAATAAATTTTTATTTGAAAGAATTATTTTATTTCACAGCAGTTGAAATTTCTGCTTAATTTTTAAAATAAGAGTAGGCAATAGAGTAAAACATACTATAGATGAAAAAGAGATTATATTCCAATCACCCACCAACTCTTCCGATACCAGTCCCGTGTTAGCAGTGAGAGTTATCCTGCCCAACTTTGTCTGTCCTTGTGTGAATGTATGTGTACATTAGTCAGTTCAGTTCAGTCGCTCAGACATGTCCGACTCTTTGTGACCCCATGAACCACAGCACGCCAGGCCTCCCTGTCCATCACCAACTCCCGGAGTCCACCCAAACCCATGTCCATTGAGTCGATGATCCCATCCAGCCATCTCATCCTCTGTCATCCCTTTCTCCTCCTGCCCTCAATCTTTCCCAGCGTCAGGGTCTTTTCGACTGAGTCAGCTCTTTGCATCAGGTGGCCAAAGTATTGGAGTTTCAGCTTCAACATCAGTCCTTCCAATGAACACCCAGGACTGATTTCCTTTAGGATGGACTGATTGGATCTCCTTGCAGTCCACATATGTGTACGTATGTGAACGTAAATGTGTTATTATGTAACATGTCTTACATAAAAAGAATTAATATTTTTTACATTATCAAAAAATTATTTTTTACTTAATATAGATGTCTTTCCATATTAGCACATATAGATAAGCCTTATTTTTAATGCTTGAATAATGTTGTATAAGATATAAATGAAAGAACAATAATATGTTAATCATAGTATTTGTTGCTTTTTATAGCTTTGATTTTTGTTGTTTTTGTTGATTAGTTGCTAAGTCATGTCCAACACTTTGTGACTCCATGAACTGCAACATGCCAGGCTTCCCTGTTCTTCGCTATCTCCTGGAGTTTGCTCAAACTCAAGTTCATTGAGTCAGTGATGCCATCCAACCATCTCATCCTCTGCTGCCCTCTTCTCTTCCTGCTCTCAATCTTTGCCAGCATCAGGGTCTTTTCCAATGAGTCAGCTCTTTGCATCAGGTGGTCAAAGTATTGGAGCTTCTTTAGCTTCAGATCAGTCCTTCCAATAAATATTCAGGGCTGATTTCCTTTAGGATTCACTGGTTTGATCTCCTTACTATCTAAGGGACTCTCAACAGTCTCCTCCAGCACCACAATTCAAACGGATCAATTCTTCAGTGCTCAGCTTTCTTTATGGTCCAATTTTCATATCTGTACATAACTACTGGAAAAACCATGGCTTTGACTGTACGGACCTTTGTTGGCAAAATGATGTCTCTGCTTTTTAATACACTGTCTAGGTTTGTCATAGCTTTTTTTCCCAAGGAGCAAGCATCTTTTAATTTCATTGCTGAAGTCACCATCTGCAGTGATTCTGGAGCCCAAGAAAAGAAAATCTGTCATTGTTAACACTTTCCCCCCTTCATTTGCTATGAAGTGGTGGGACTAGATGCCATGATCTTAGTTATTTGAATGGTGAGTTTTAAGTCAGCCTTTTCACTCTCTTCTTTCACCCTCATCAAGAGGTTTTTTACTTCCTCTTCGCTTTCTGCCTTTAGGGTGTCGTCATCTGCATGTCCTGGCAATCTTGGTTTTGGCTTGTGATTCATTCAACCTGGCATTTTTCATGATGTACTCTGCATAAAAGTTAAATAAGCAGGGTAACAACATACA